>NC_025993.2:67118805-67418805 GCF_000442705.2 Elaeis guineensis | reverse complement strand
CCCAACTTAATGGGAGGCTATGATCTAGTTATCACCATAATTATTTTATTTTTAGGGATATAATAATTTAGAAGATTTGATTAAATGATTTGAAGAGAAAGAAAAGACTAACCAGCTAATCATAATCCTCCCATTGACTTCACCAAGTTAGATCAAAGAAGACTAGATTGAATCCGGTTCAGGTACCAAAATAAGTCATACTGATCAACCTATGCAGCATGGGTTAGCATGAATCAATGAGCAACTGAATCAAAAATTGATTGACCACATTAGTCAGGTAAGGGAGATCGGTGGGAAGGATATGCTATTAACTCGTCATAGACTCAATCTATATGAGTAGCTCCTAATTAATGACCACCGATCAAGACTGCCAAACTTACTTTAGACACCAATTGGTTCATCAATTCCAATTTGGTTTGCCTAAAGACTCGGACTGGACCACCGAACCATGATCGAGGTCCATCTTGGTCTAATCAAAGGTATGGATTTTGACCAACTACAACTATTGTATTGGTTCTAGAGAAATCCTAATTTAATCTAATTCAACTTTTGGTTAAATTTAATCAATTTCTATATTTAATCTATTTGATTCTAACTTTAGGTTTAATCTAATTAAGAGGACCTGATCAAGCTAACCACAACCCCATGTTTATGTGAATGTTATTAGATCTTTAATTCATAATTCTAGATCTAATTGATTTCACCCTTAATTCCCAATTAAGTGTATGATTAACATGGGTTTGCTATTTAGGTTTGAAACAATTTCAATTTTCAATTTTGTAAACAATTTACAACTGATTTATGCATAAATTTTCAGTTCTGAAACTGGGTTGGCTCATCCTTGGACTGAGCCAGCTCACTTTAATGGGTCGACTAAGTCTGCTACTTAGTTGACCAACTGATAATGAATAGTAACCATTACTGTTCGGTCTGAAGTAACTGGGTCGGCTCAGTTAGCACTGGGCCGACTAAACTAGGGGATTGAGTCGGCTCAGTCAGCATGCCAGCAGGTTTCAAAGAGTTTTAGATATGAAAAATTCTGCATAATTTAAAATAAAATCAATCATAAACTAACTTTTAGATCATATCTAAATTTTTTATGATTTATGATTTTATTTTTCATGATTAAAACAATTTTAATCAAAAGATTAGATGATTTTACCTTTCATACAAATTTTATTTTGTATCACATACAACAAACCTAGGATTTCAAGATCTAGAATTTGATGAAAAAATAAATTTTCTTCCTTTTGCGGTTCATTTTTATGAATAAACAGCACCTCTACATGTCATAAGAGACCCCATGGAATAGGAGGAGAGGGTCATTAAATCCTACTTTTTCTTATGATCGGACGGTCAAGAAAGATCAATCCGATTACTAGGCTACTAGACATCTAATCTAATCATATCACATATAAAAAAATTTAGATCTAATCCAAATTAAGAAAAATCAGATCTAACATGCACATATGATCATGTTATAATGAACCTGGGCTCTGATACCACTATAAGAAAACCGTCAGGGTTCTAGCATATAATTTCAAAAATTTTAGCAGCGGAAAACATCAGATTAAATGATTTAATCTAATAAACATGCTTTAGATCATATCTAAAAATCCTACCATAGGATCTATAACATGATATGATGCACGTATATCATCTAAAAATAAAATCTGCATACATGTATGATCGAATCAAACATGCAGAAGTAGATTTCATCTACTATATAGATCACATCTATATCAATATCGAGTTCAGAAAATACTTTAGTGCGGGTAGCAGATCACTGCATCTGAATCACGAAGACTTGAGGTCTTGTTGGTTGTTTGCAGCCGCACAGGGTGTCCGGCCTCTATGGTTGGTCCACTCGAAGTCCTGTGCTGATCAATCGTCTCGGTGGTGCTAGCTCGCGCAATGATTCTGTAGACGGCTGATCTTGCTCCTTCTATGGATCTCTCGGACTCTTCCAGAACGTAGAAAGAACGAGGAGGATCCGGTGATGAAAGGAAGAAGGAGAACTCTCTTCTCTCTTTTATTTTTCTTCACCCAAAATCCTAGAACAGATTCTAGGTCTTTCACCCAAGAGGAGAAGAACCTCCTCTAATCTCTCGTGCCTAGGAAGGCTGCCCACCCCAATACCTTATGCCTCCTTATGAAACTCTAACTCATGCACAATGATCTGATTTCTGTCACACAAAAATCAAGTCTTTTTATAGATGGTGTGGATGGGGGGATAAGGATTAAGTTCGAATCAAATTCGAACTTAGATAAAAGTCATGTTTTAAGTTAAATCCAATCCAAATTGAATTTGAACTAAACCAGAATTTATCTCATCCTTTGGGACGTGTAGAAGGGGTGACAAAACACCTTTTGCATTGATTATTTCTCACGCAAATTTGATATTTGCATTGGGAAGAGTGGGCCGTGTGCAAGGGTGGTTGGCTAGGGAGGAAGAGTCCAACCTAGTTTGGACTCTAGGGTTTTATCCAATTAGTTCTCATTCTAATCAAATTAGGTTAGACCAAATTAGATAACTTGAACCCAATCCAATTAGGTACCAATTGGACTACATAAAATCTTAATCAATTTAGAATTTAATCGAGCCCTTAGCAACTAGATCATCTCATAATCTAATCGGATCAAACCAAATTGAATCCAATTCAGTTAGATTTGAACCAAATTATATTGCTCAATTAAATTAAGCTTAATCAGCAATCTAATTGCTTATCAGTTTTTCTTTAATTCACTAATTCTTAGCGAATTAATTCATTATAACTTTTACATTAGGTTAACCTTCAATCGTATTGAAGATTACACCCTTGAATGATTCTTAATCATTGATCAGCCACTTGATCAGAAAGAAACTTCTTTTGAGTGTGACCTCATGGGTTCGAATCTAAGCCGGTAGCACAGGAACAAATTTTTGAACTAATCGATGTAATCATCTAACAAAAGGATCCGACATTCAGATAGGTCGAATGATTGCAAAGCAACATTCAAGAACCTACTGGCATATGGTTATCATATAATTCATCACTTCGACCTTAATGCTCAAGGAGACCTAGAGTTTAATTATCAATCCTGGAATAGTCAACCACATTATATTTCAACCTTTCAAATTCATCACATGGATTATCTTGATCAAGATTTTATTAAATTGAAATACAGTGATGCATTAACTTCTATAATCTGGATGGGTCAATCCCATCTTGACTCACACACCGACTGACAAGTACTTGACTGTGCTTAGAAACCTTTTGTCACTAAATTAGAAATTCAGGTAGTCTGGCACCAAAGCGCAGTAAGTTGCTTGCAAGTCACCATGATGATCTCAGGTTGGAGGGACACTTATATCCATACCTTTCGTGAGCTACTCTTGACAGCAGAGTGTTCTGCAGTTGGTCACATTCAGTGAGATATTCTTCTACGTCTCACCTGTATGCCATACCAGTGTCTTTACACTCTTTGGTTAAGAAGACAACCAATTCATATGGCACACAACGACCTATACTTGATATAGTTATCATCCTAGTAATAGCATATCGTTTGGTCGCGAACAAATTTAAGGACTAAATGATAAATCCTCCTTTATTAATTTAAAATAGTCCTAAGGATTTCATCATAACACAGGAGTTCATTAAAGAAGATGTACACAACTTTGTGATGAAAAAGTCAAATAATTTTTATTATTGAATAATTTATATACAATTATAAAATGAGCACAACCATCAACAGGCTGATGATCTGCTTTGAGATATAATTCCTAACAAGAAGAGATATAGTAGTTGCACAAGCTAATGCAAAGGGATGGAGAATTGATGGAGATGTATGGGCTTGTGCAACAGAGATTGGACAGTGTCCAACAAGGATAGGTGATGCAGTGAGTTAAGTGATGCAAGAAAAGGAGGGAAAGACCTGAAGTGACATAGAGGCTGTGGGAAAAGATGTAGAAAAGATTGGAATTACATCAGACATGTTTTTAAATAGGAATGTTTTACAAATAAGGATCCATAAAACCAATACTAAATAGTTGGGACAAGGCCGGATGGTTGGACCACATCTTTGAAATTTTCCTTAAAGAAATGGACATTATAAACTAGGATGGTTTAAGAAGTATTTATAGTGACGTAGGCAAGGAAGGCCTGACGTTAGCTTTAGAGCTACCTAGCAGAAGATTAGACTAGCTAAGCAATAATCTAACTATTGAACACAAGTTAAACTAAACCTAGAAGTAAGAAAGCAGAAAATAGAATTTAAAATCTGATAGCTTTGAGAAACTAAGTGAACTACCTAGGTGATAACTATTAGCTTACTGCTACCAAGAGAGTTTTGTTGTTGTCCAGGATTCCACCAACTAACACCATCATGGCACGCTGCAACCAAGAGTCCACCAATTGGCCTCGCTGCTAATCCCTATAATCTGCTAGGTCTTGCAGAATTCAACATGCAAAAGACAAAACTGAGAGCAAATATAAGTTGACATGCTCTCAAGAGAAAGCAAACCTTATTTATTGATCAAGTAAAGGGGGTGCATAAGGGGTATTTATAGTCTCTGGACCCCTACAATAGATAAGGATGACTAGAATTCCTCAGAGTTAAGCACAAAGATAAACTCCTCCTCTAAGTGAATTTGTTGAAGTAAAGCTTCTAGAAATAAAAAAACCTTTTGATGGTGATCTAATAGCTGTCGGAACGGTGGACATTAGTTATGTTGCTGTTGAATGGTTCTGACAGTGAACATGCTACCATCGGATCATGGTCAACTCAGAGCCTGACTTGGGTTTTCTTCTACTTTCTCGGAAGATGCATTGGCAGAGCACGTCTTCTTCTGATAGTTCCTTGGCTTCTATCAGATGAGGCCGTGTTGGGCTTATACTTGAACTTCTGATGGTTTTCTAGAAAGCCTCGCTGTCTTTCTTCTGGCGGTGGTTTTTATACCATCAAAATGGTTTTGTCAGTGCATCTTGTGACAGAAGCGAAGGTACCATTTAAAGATTAATATGGCCTATTCTGGGCCCCTTTTGGTCTTTGGGTTGGGACTGTTCTGCATTACTTAAGCTTTTAATGGATAGCTGGTGCTCATGCTATCAAAGTGTCTACTATGGATATTGTTGCGGCCAACTCCCTATTGCTTGTCGTCGGTGAAGAGCATCTGCAAAACAAAGTCCTCACAGATCGGAGTTGTGTCCGGCGGAGATCCTTCGATGCTTAAGTTAGAGAGGGGGTTGGTGAACAGCTAATAAAAATATTGAGAGTGGCAGAGTTTTGGCCTAGAATTGTCTTATCCGTGCTGTTCGTTTACCTCTCCTTTTATAGATGATTCTGATGTAACCGTTGAGCATGTGGTTCCGCTTTTTATGGTGCTAGATTTCGGATCATAATCGTGGAGTTAGTAGATTGTTTATTCCCATTAATAGCCGTAACATGTAGTCGATAACCGTTCATAACGGTTAGGGTATGTTGAGCAGACAGGCCGACTGTATGTCGGTGATACTGATAAGTCGGTAGAAGATTTGAATGTGCACAAGCTGGTAATTCTGATATACCGATGGTCTTCAGTTGGGAGTTAATCAAGTTGTTAGCTGATGGTTGATAATAGTCGACTATAGGTCGGTTAGTCGATTGATCAGTCGGTGAGTCAGCATAACGTATTTATGCGGCCGATGTAGAGTCAGAGTCGGGGGTCGGTTGACTTGTCGCAACAGTTGTTCTCCACTCTCAAGTCCAAAGTAGTCTGACGTATATATTATCATGTGGTCTATCACATTGGATGGAGTCATTACGTGCTGCCTCAAGCTCCGACTTGACTGCTAGTTGAGAGTTCTTCGACTATTTTGTCGTTTCGGTAGCTGTAAAATCATTATTGAGCTGTCATGTGGATAGGACAATTCAGTATCGGATGTCAGTATCGGATGTCATTTCAGGAAGATAATTCGGCGTCGGACGTACAACTCTGACTAGTAGATTTTGGCTGTGTCCGAATGTCATTGGATCGGAGCTGTTCACGCAGATGACGGTGAGGTGGCACGATCAGAAGCAAGTGCGTCGAACCTCCGATCAATGATCGGTCTGGATATTGCCACATGTCGTCATCTGATGAGACTCCGATTTGATCGCTTCCATCATGACCGTTGAGGGATTCTATATATATAGGATCGCTTTCGGTCAAACTTTTACTTTGTATTTTATCTTCATCCTTTGCTGCAGAAATTTTGTCGGAAGGTCGCCCCAGCACCAGAAGACTCCAGGGTTCCTTCTTCATCTTTTTGTTTTTAACTTTCAGGTTGTGTTCTTGTCCTTCCTTTTTGGGTCCATCTCCTTTTTTTGTTCTCTCTAGTTTTCCTTTTCCATGGCTAGGGCTTCTTCTCGGGATAGTCGGTCGGAGAATCCGACCGACGACTCTCCATCGGATCCGAAAGTAGAGGTTTCTTCACTATTTGAACCCAATGTTGAACGGCTTCGGGAGCAGTATCGTATCCCAGAGCAGTATCAACTCTTTGCGCCTGGCGCCGATGGTCGGGTGAACTCTCCTTCTCCGGACCAGATGGCTTTCTATGTCGAAGACCTTCGGATGGATCTTCGATTTTCGATTTCAGAGTTCGTCCGAAATTTGCTTGACTATTATGGTCTTTGCCCCACTCAGCTGGCATCGAACTTGGTTCGGCTTATAATTAGCTTTGCTTTGTTGTGTCGGTTAATACCGATCGAGCCTCGTCCTTCTTTTTTCCGCACCTTCTTTGTTCTTCGTCCCCATCCAAAGGCCAAAGGTTGGTGGCTCTTCAACCCAAGAAAAGGCCTTTCTTTCATTACCGATCTTCCATCGTCTATTCATGGATGGAAGAACTAATTCTTTTTTGTTTTCTTTTCTCTTCCCTGGGGCTTTCCTTCACGCTGGGGTGATCCAAGAATCGGCCCCAATGAGAACAGTCGGGTGGAGGTCGACGATCGAGAAGACTTCCATCGATTGAAGGACATGGCGGTCCCGTCGCAGAGAGAGCTGATGACCGAATAAGTTCTCTATGATGTCGGCCTTAGTTCGGTCACCACTTTAGGTATAGCATAGTCGATCACTTTTATTTTTTATTTGTTTGTTTTTGAATTGTACTGACTTTTTTATTCCGATTGCAGCTATGCAGCCGAAGGTGCGAGTATTGACCATCGATATTCGTCAGCATGCTGTCAAGAAGAGGGCAGCAGCATTCGAAGTTGGACCCTCCCGACCATCGAAGAAAGGTCGGGCCCTTACTTTACTGGCAAGGGAATCTGACGTACCATCAGCGTCGGTTCCTGAGCCGATTTTGGCGCTGTCGGCCTCGACAATGCTTCCTGAAGTGCCGTCCGTTGAGGGTGGGTTGGTAGAAGAAAACGGAGCTGTCGTAGTACCATTGGTAGCTCTACCAACTGAGGTTCAGGTCGAGGCGGAAGTTGCGGCCGAGCCGGAACAATCAACGGCTGCGCCGGTGGTTCCTCCAGTGGAACCCTCCCGGGTGCAGTCGAGCTTTGATTTCTCCGTATTTTCAAGTGCGGGGCTGCCGACAGAAGATCGAAGAAAGGCACCGGCGACTTTGGCAGATGATGGATCATCGGCGGATCACATTGTTCATTTTGACATCAGAGTTTTCGAGGATGAGTCGGCCTTGACCAATTCGACATTGGCCAAGCGGCTCATCGAAGCTGCTCTTCTTCCAGCTGATCTGGAGAACAGAAAGAGCAGAATCGTCATCGAGATGTTTTTCTTTTTCTACCCGTTGATACTCGAGATAAGATTTTCTTCGTATTTTTTTTTGATCCGACTTATCTTCTACTTGTAGTTGGCATATGACATGTTTGACTTGGAGGTCGGCTACCGGAAGGTTGTCGACTTCTGTTGGACATGGATGGATAAAGTGGCAACTGCCAATGCTGAGAAGGTGGCTGCCTTTGAACAACTTTAAGTGGTGATCGAGCGGGAGGCGAAACTTTAGGAAGAAGTCTTCCGTCTGACCGTTGACCTTCAATCTTCTGGAAACTTGAGTCGGCTCGTCAAGGCATCTTGTCTCGAGTCGAAGATCAAGAGCAAGAAACATTCTATCCATCGGCTTCGAAGGGAGAGGGATGGGTGCATCATCGAATTCGAAGCCGAACGTGGAAGACATCGGGCTACCTTGGAAAGGTTGGCATTCGCCGATGATGAATCAGCTTCCGCAAGAGCTGACGCAGAGCTGGCGAGAGCAAAAGCAGAGTCGGTAAGGGAGGCTTTGAACCATGCCATCGAGAACTTCAAGAATTTAGAAGAGTTCGAGGAGATACTCGAAGGCGGGTTCGTCTCTTACTGTGTCGGGTACGAAGACGGTCGAGATACGGTCGGAAAGTTGTACTCAGATCTCGACTTGAGCAGCATCATTCCTCTCGTCCCGGAAGATGGAGTTGCAAAAGAAGCCGAGTCGAACGAAGATGGAGCACCGACAGCACCAAAAGTTGTTCAAGTCTCAGATGCTACATCGGAGCAAAGAGATGGAGATGGCGACTGATGATCGATGCAATTTTTGTTTTCTTTTTGTACTCAAAAATTTTGTAATCGGACTTCGGTCCAATTTTGTAACTTTCTTTTCAATGAATGAAAGAATTTTTCAAGTATAGACTCTTTGTATATCTGCAATGTCGTAGTATAATTTTTCAATTATCGAATATCGATCGGCAAGTCGAACATCTGATAGTGATTATAAGATTCCTTCGTTAGTCGAACATCTATTGACGTACTTAAGTATTAGAATAAGCAATAATAAACCGGATATCCTTCGTCCGACCTTAGTTGGGTTTAGTACATCAGGTTATTTGATAATCGATGGCAAGCCGAATATCCTTCGACCGACTGTAGTCGAGTCGGTATAATTCCAATTCGACCTGTATCGTATTGGCATAGCATTCTGCTTAGTTAAGACTAAGTCGGCATAATAGTCGTTCGACTAGGGTCAGCTTTTACAGTGGAAAGCCGAGATATGTTCGGTACCGAGATACAGTCGGTATTTTGATTTTTACAGTGAAAGCCGAAATATAGTCGATACGTCGGTTTTTACAGTGGAAATCGGAATATAGTTGATAGGAATTGATCGTCCATCTGTCGGTCTATTACCACTTTGTAGTTTACTGAAATTTGTGATTCTGAAATTCAATGTTTCATTTCGAATAATGTACATACGGACAACTTTATTGATAATATATTTTCAAGTGGTCAGCATTCCATGTTCGGGGGATGGTTACTTCCTCTAGAGTTTCTAGCCGATATGCGTCCGGTCTAAGTATTTCGGTTATCCTATAAGATCCTTTCCAGTTCGGAGATAACTTTCTCTGGTCAAGAGGTCTTGAGACTTCTGCTTTCCTTAGGATCAGATCTCCAGAATAGAAGATCTTCGATTTAATTTTTGTATTATAATATCGGGTTACCCTTTGTCAATAGGCTGCCATCCGAACTTGAGCTTACTGTCGGACTTATGAAAGTAGATCTAAATTGGCTCTCCGACATTCTGAGTTGCTTGGTTCATTGTATTGCTCTACGCTTGCTGATGGTAATCCGATTTCAAATGGGATCATCGCTTCTGTTCCATAAGCTAGATTAAATGGCGATTCTCCTGTTGGTATGCGAGAAGTCGTTCGGTATGCCCATAAGATCGGATATAGTTCTTCCATCCAGAGATCTTTAGCTTCATTCAGTCTGGTTTTGAGTCCATGCAGAATCGTTCGGTTGGTTACTTCCACCTCCGTTGGATTGTGGATGGTCGATTGATGTAAGTTTGTGTAAGATGAAATTTTGTACAGAATATTTTGAAATTCTGATTATCGAATTGTCGACCATTGTCAGTGGTGATAGTGTGTGATAAATCAAATCTGCATATAATTGATTTTTGAATGAAGTTTTCCATCTTGCTTTCAGTGATTTGTGCTAGAGGTTCAGTTTCTATTACTTGGTGAAGTAATCGATGGCAACCATTATGAACTTTCTCTGACCAGATGCCGGAGGGAAAGGATCAAGTTTGTCAATCCCCCATTGTGCGAAGGGTCATGACGCAACAATTGATGTCAACTGATTTGCCGGTTGGTGTTGTATATTTACATATCTCTGATATGGTTCATACCTTCGGACAAGTTCAGCTGCATCTTTCTTCATGGTGGGTCAATAGTATCCTTGTCGTAGGATCTTGTAAGCTAGAGATTTGCCCCCCAAGTGATTTTCACAGATCCTTTCATGGACCTCCCTGAGTGCATAGTCGGCATCTGTTGGTCCCAAACACTTCAATAAGGAAAAAGAGAACGACATTTTTATAAATGATCATTTATTAAAATATATTGAGAGGCCGTCCATCTGAGTTGTTTGGCTTCTGAGGGATCCATAGGGAGAGTTCCATCGGTTAAGTACTGGACGATCGGATCCATCCAGCTTGATTCTTCAGTAATTTGTAGCACTTCCTCGACTTTATCAATACTCGGTTGTTCAAAGCATTCGAGGAATGTCCGACCCCGCAAGTTGAAAGAAGAGGTTGCAAGTCGCGAAAATGCGTCGGCTCGAGCATTCTCTATCTTTAGGATGTGAAAGATTTTAAAATATTTTAATGTTGAAGTTAGATCTTTTATCTTTTGAAGATACTTCATCATAATAGGATCTCAGGCTTCAAACTCATCCTTAATCTATCCAGCAATCAATTGTGAGTCGGTGAAGATCTTTAGACTGTCGATATCAAGCTTCTTGGCAATTTTTAAGCCGGCTAAGAGTGCTTCATATTCGACTTGATTATTCGAAGCTCTAAAATTGAATCGAAGGGCATATTCTATTATAACCCCTTCGAAATTTGTGAGGACGAGACTAGTTCCGCTATCTTGTGCATTAGATGCTCCATCAATATGTAGCACCCATACCGACGTTAAGTTGGATTTGGGAGTCGTGGCTTGTTTCATTTTGTCGTTAGCTTCATCCTCAGGTTTATTATCAGGTATTGTACATTCGGCGACGAAGTCGGTCAAAATTTGTGCCTTCATTGATGGACGTGAGCGATATTGTATATCAAATTCATCGAGTTTTATCGTCCACTTTGCCATTCGACTTGATGTATCAGGTCGATGCAAGATTGCCTTCAACAACTGATCCGTCAGGACAATAATAGAATATGCTTGGAAGTATGGACGAAGTCGTCGTGATAATATGATCAGAGCGTAGATCATTTTCTCTGCTCTTGAATATCTCACTTCAGCATTGTGAAGCATCTTGCTAGTATAGTAGATTGGTCGTTGAATTCGGTTTTCATCCTCTTGGACAAGCACCAAACTAACTGCTTCCATCAATGTCGTCAAGTAGAGAAAATTTCTCCGACCTTTGGCTTTGTAAGCAGCGGTGGAGATGTCAAATATCTTTTTAGGTCTTCGAAGGATTGTCGACACTCGTCTAACCATATGAAGTCGTTTGATTGCCTCAAGGTCTTGAAGAAAGACAAGCATCTTTCTGTCGATTTTGATATGAATCGGCTGAGTGCGGCGATCCTTCCATCGAGCTGCTGTATCTCTTTTTTGGAACTAGAATGCGTCATGTTGATGATAGCCTTTATCTTCTCGGGATTGACTTTGATTCTTTATTGTGATTCGAGAAATTCGAAGAACTTCACAGAAGTTACTCTGAACGCACACTTTGTCGGATTCAGCTTCATCTAATGTCATCGAAGTATGCTAAAGGCTTCTTCTAGGTCCCGAACATGGTCAGTAGTTTGAGAATTTTTCACCAGCATGTCGTCCACATACACTTTCATATTTCGTCCGATCTGTGTCTTGAAGATTTTGTTGACTAGCCATTGATATGTGGCTCTAGAATTTTTTAAACCGAAAGACATTACTTTATAGCAGTAGATGTCTTTATCGGTTACGAAGGCTGTATGCTCCTCTTTTTCGGATGCTATCCGAATCTGATTGTAGCCTGCAAAAGTATTCATAAAGCTTAAGAGTCGGTGCTCCGAAGTCGCATCAACTAGTTGATCAATTTTTGACAAAGAAAAACTGTCATTCGGACAAGCTTCATTCAAATTTGTGTAGTCGATGCAGATTCTCTATTTTTCATTGGTCTTTCTCACCATCACTACATTGGCGAGCCAATCGGGATAGGTAGCTTCTCTGATGAAGCCAGCCACGAGGAGGTTGTCGACTTCTTTGTCGACGATCTTCTGTCTTTGAGGAGCAAAAGGTTTTTTCTTTTGTCTCACCAGCTTAATCTTCGGATCAATGTTGAGCCGATGGGTTATTACTTCCAGAGGAATGTCTGGCATATCAGTAGCTGATCAAGTAAAAATGTCGGCGTATGCCCTGAGCAGATTTATTAGTTGCTACCGCTTCGGATCAGACAGCTGCGATCCAATTTGGACCGTCTTCTCAGGATCTTCTTTTAATGGGATGGAAACCAGTTGTTCGGCTGGTTCACCCTCTCTTCATTTTCTCTTTGATCCAATTTATCGACGGACAAAGAGTCTTCGGGTTGATTATTTTGTGTGGAAATTAGGAAGCAGCATCAGATAAATTGTTGATTTCCACGCATCTCTCCGACTCCATTTTTTGTTGGGAATTGGACTAGTAGATGATAAGTTGAGATTATTGCTCTCAGAGCATTCAGACCAGGTCGTCCGAGTATGGTATTATAAGTCGAGGAAACTCGAACAACCGTGAATGTCATGAGAGCAGTACTCTGTTGTGGTTCAGTTCCTGCGGTTAATGGGAGACTGATTTTTTCCTCCACAGTGATTGCATCTCCTGTGAAACCGATTAATGGCGTCGAGACTCTTCTAAGTTGATCAGTCGGTAGTCGCATTCGAGAGAAAGTCGAGTAAAACAAAACATTCGTAGAGCTTTCATTATCCACTAATTTTTTTTTTTACATCATAATTAGCTATCGTTGTCGAGACAATGACAGCATCATCATGGAGAGTTTGAATTTTTCGAACATCTTCTTCCAAAAAAGTAATTACATTGTTGAGTCGTTTTTTCGCCGACTCGTCTTCGGAAGTTGCCCCCCAGTTTGGTCGTCCGGAGATCATGTTGATTACTCCTGCAGTCGGCCGATTGTTGATAGTCTCCTCAGTTTGTGGCTGATGTTGTCGGTCAGTAGGAGGTTGAGTCGGTTGATCCCTTCGGAACTTCTCGAGGTAGCCTCATTGGATCAGGGCTTCTATCTCGTCCCTGAGCTGGATGCACTGTTTGGTATCATGACCATGATCACGATGGAATTGACAGTACTTCCTATCTCAGCTTTTCGATGGTGCTTTCATTGGTGGGGGGTTTCGTAAGTACTCCTCTCCTTCGATCTCCATCAGGATCTACGTACGGGGAATAGAGAGAGGAGTGGAGTCATACGTGCCGTAGTTGTTCGGCTTCGGACTCTGTCGTGGAGGTGAAGCTCTTTTGTTGACAGTCGGCCTACTTGATTCAATCGAAGCTTCACTTTTTTTTATTTTTTCTTCTGATCTTTTCCATCTGTTTGGCGTCGGTCAGAAGCAGCTTCATCTGCACGAATGTACTTATACGTGCGCTCCAGAAGTTCAGCATAGGTCCGAGGGAGAGTTTTGTTGAGAGAGTAAGTAAATCTGGATCCCTTCAGATCTTTTTTCATTGTTGATATAGCCATGTCTTCATTGAGGTCCCTGACCTCAAGTGTGGCTGTATTGAAATAAGCCACAAAGTCTCTCAATGTCTCTGTCTCACCTTGTTTGATTGAGAAGAGACTGTCGGATGTCCGTGACGGCCTTCGACTTATGCCGAAGTGGGCCACGAAAGAATGTTCAAACTGTTCGAAAGAGTTAATGCTCTCCGACTGAAGACCGGAATACCAGGCTCGAGTAGCCTTCCGAAGAGTTGTCGGGAAGCCAATACATAAGAGGGCATCGGTTGGCCCTTGGATCATCATGAGAGCCTTATAACTCTCCAAGTGGTCAATCGGATCCGTGGAGCCATTGTATGACTCCATCCGGCATCTTGAACCGAGTGAGAATCGGTTCATCCAAGATGCGTCGAGAGAGAGGTTGGGCAGTGTAGAAGTTATAGTCATTGGAAGACTTTCGATCTTCCACTTGAAGTCGGACGAGCTGACGATCAATTTTTTGGAACTTGCATTCATAATCGTCGAGCCGTCGTTGCTAAAAAACTCCGGGGGTGGAATCCCTTAAAGAGCTCGAAGAAGGAGAAGCAGAAGGCGTCCGCGATTGTTTTCCCTTCTTGATATTGTGTGCACGAGAAGGAGAGGAAGAATGCCGCGAGTGGTGGGTGGCACGGTGAGAGTGCCAAGAATGTGGTTGTTCATCTCGATGGGAGTGTCGAGACGGTCGTTCCGGAGATGAGGGTGAGCGTTGTGGACGACGGCAGCTATGTCTAGACGGCACTAACTGAGCCACCAGTTGCTCCACTGGCGGCGGCTGCTGCTGGGTTTGCAGCTGTTGGAGGCTTTGAACCACCTCTGTCAAAACTTTCATTTGCTATATGAGTGCAGCAATCTGTGCGTCCGTGGTAACCACAGGACGCGAGGAACTGGGCTCTGCCACCGGAGGTGGGGGAGGAACATCTTCCTGGCAGGAAGACTGCCTCGTCGATCCAGTCGAATGCTGAGTTCTGATTTTCGGCATGGTTGACTGTAGTCTTTCTCCTACCTGGCGTGCCAATCTGTTGCGGTCAACTCCTTGTCGTCTGTCGTCGGTGAAGAGCACTTGCAAGACAAATTCCTCACAGACCGGAGTTGTTTCTGGTGGGGACCTTCCGATGCTTAAGTCAGAGAGGGGGTTGGTGAACAGCTAATAAAAATGTTGAGAGTGGCAGAGTTTTGGCCCAGAATTGCCTTACCCATGTTGTTCGTTTACCTCTCCTTTTATAGATGATTCTGATGTAACCGTCGAGCACGTGGTCCCGCTTTTTATGGCGCTAGATTATCGGGCCATAATCGTGGAGTTAGTGGGTTGTTTATTCTCATTAATAGCCGTAACACGTAGTCGATAACCGTTCATAACGGTTAGGATATGTTGAGTAGATAGGCCAACTGTATGTCGGTGATACTGATAAATCGGTAGAAGATCTGAATGTGCATCGACTGGTAATTCTGATATACTGATGGTCTTCGATCGGGAGTTAACCAAGTTGTTAACTGATGGTTGATAATAGTCGACTATAGGTCGGTCAGTCGATTGATCAGTCGGTGAGTCGGCGTAACGTACTTATGCGACCGATGTAGAGTCGGAGTTGGAGGTCGGTTGACTTATTCCAATAGATATTTTAAGCTTTTAAGTATATAGAAGACCTATCACTGTTGTAACACCCAACTATCTACATTACTTAAGAGTTAAGATAAATGCTTAAAAGAGCCATAAAAATTTTAGCATTTCATATATTGAGCTTACAAATATATAGCAATCCAGTGTATCTTCCATTAGAATAGTGTCAGCTTATAGTCATTTCTCATCATGCAGTTCAGACGGATCTTTGCCCTGAATATGTAGAGGAACCGTCATTGCTGATATACTTGACTGTCCGCACTACTTTGGATCAGTACTTATCAAAACTGCAAAATTTTAGCATTTCATATATTAAATTTGTAAAGTTCATAGTAATGTGCTCTATCTCCCATTTAGAATAGCTTCAGCTAAAACCCATCTCATCATACATAGATGGATCTTTGCCTTTAACCATGCAATCACCATTACCTTTGTGTTAACCAGTATCATCTTGAATGTTTTGACACTCTGCTGGAGTGAATTTCTAGCACCTACTTTCAAATACCTGGATAAATTAACTAATGAAGAGTTGTAAACACTATCAGAAGATAAATAGTCCAAATTATTTAGCTAGGGTACATGAAACATTCAAATAATCATTAATGAGACACCATGACTGCATCTATTATTTCTTTTTCAGTACATTTATTTCACATATGCTATTGGTGCGAAAGATATGCCCACTTTAATTGATGTGTGCTGAGGTACGTCATTAATGACTTGGCATTACTGTTTTTGATCTCACTCATGCGTTCATGTGTATGCATGCATTGTGGCAATATATGCAACAGCATTTTAAAAAGCAGCTCTGGTATGTGGCAGTCAAGGGACTGTGTTGTGCATATGTGATAGATGGGTTGCATATGAGTGCATATCATTTACTATTTTTAATTATTTAAAAATAAATATAATATTAAGTATATTAAAAACAATAATCATGGTAGTATTTTTTTAATGGACAGACAATAGTCATGTTGATAACAATAACTAACAATTGGTACTTAGTACTTAGGATCTGATACCCAATAGCTATAATTATAATATAATCAACATTTTGGCACAATTTATACCTATATCAGGCCTACTAAAAGCCCATATCAAGCAAGATCCATTGAACCGGTACTGAGGCTTGTACTAGTGGGTGACTGGTTTGGTATAGTATGTGCTTGTCCCATGCTGTTCTGGGGCATACCGAAAAAGGGAGAGCGAGAGGATTCTAAAGCAGGAATACTATTTTGGATAGGAGTCGCATACTTCTTATAAAGGCCAACAAATCTCTCTAGGGAGTGTGGTAGAGGGAGAAGGAGAGGGAGAAAGGGACACTGAGAGGGACGAAGAGAGAGGGAGTGAGGGAGAGAGGAGGTTTGACAACTGCTGCTGGAGGGAGAAGATGGAGGACCTCCGCATGGAGCCTTTTGACTGCCAGCACCATGATGTGGTGGAGAGAGGATAGAGTGAGGCCTACATTCTTGTCAGTGGTTGGTGTTGAAAGAGAGAGACATCGAGCTAGGGCACGATGAGGGTCTTCGATCTTCGAGAGCTTCAAGAGAGTCGCCATGGGGGGATGGAGGTGGGGAGGATTATTTTATAGGCCAAACCGACTTGCACAGTCGAATTGTCCCCAGGTTGGTGGTGGTTTGGTTCAGGATGGACCAAACCACCTGGTTCAGATCGGTTTAGCATTCTCTAATATCAAGCTTAAGCATTAGCTTGAACTTGCTTCATCTACATGGACCCTTGTAAGAATGGGCTTTATATGCAGCTCTAAAATGCTACATGGGCTCATGTATGCATTATGTGGCTATGAAATGCCAAGTTGACTGCCATTTTGGTCGATATGCGGTATGATTGCATATATATGTGTGCATGTGTGGCGGATGAGGCAATATGCACTGTATTTTGCAACACTGTTGTGCATATTTTCCATGTGCTATTGAACTATTATTGATAATATAACTTGACGGAGGAATCTTTTATGTTCTCCAGATCCGTGACTACATGGCCAAGGGTTATGACATTGTCTTGAGAGTGGATATACAAGGTGCAGCTACCCTGAAGTCCATGCTTGGTGATTCTGCAGTGTTCATTTTTCTGGTTGCAGAGAGTGAAGCAGCACTGGTAAAGCGGCTTATCGACCGGAGGACAGAAACAGCTGAAATGCTTCTTGTAAGGGTTGCCACAGCTCGAGAAGAGGTGAAACACCTGAAAAAATTTGATTATGTAGTTGTGAATGCTGAGGGGAAGCTGGATGGTGCAGCGAAGCTTGTAGAGTCCATCATTGATGCTGAGAAGGCTAGAGTCCGGCAGCGCAATGTGCAGATTTAGTTAAACAGGTTTTGCTTTGTACTTTTCTTTTGTCACATTTTATGATACTTAATATGTCCAAGATGACAGATTCTGATTTATTAGCTAGTTTGAAATTTTTAGTACTTCATTGAGGGTGATATTTAGCTCCTTGGGGACCTAGTATACATTCTAATCTGCCTCAAAGCACAAGATTTAGGACACATTGCATCTGATTCTTTAGTATGACCATGTAGTTAATCATGAAGTCTATTATTTCATGAACACAGAAGCATAAGATTTTGTTGAACTTATAGGTTAAAGATATTCATAATGTTAAATAGGATGCTAGGTTAGTTCTGTGTGAAAAATAAGGAAATGGTAGCTTATTGAAAAAAAAAAAGGTTGACACAATCCCTTATAATAAGGCGTATGAATCTGTCATGTGCTACTAGTTTGGAATAGTGCCTATTATAGTCATTCATCATCGAGTCCTTTACTTTTTTCAGCTTGAATTAATTTAATTGCAGAGAAAGTTGTTCATTTTCATTTTTATTTTAATTTTGTTTGTGTTTGTAAATTTAGGCTATGTTTAGTTGAGAGTTCTTGCTACTTTTTGGCTTTTTCTTTTCTTTTTTTTTATTAGTCACTTTTGTGCTTTAATTCAAAATGCGGTCTAAAGGTTCCTTGCAAGAGAAAAAGCCTGATAAAATTTGTATATATTATATTTTAGGAACTGAAAAGTCATGTAGTTTGGTAATCAAAATAGTATACCAACTTGGTTTTCTAGAAATTATGGAGCATTCATGCATAAGCCCACCATGTGCATCACTACATCTACCCCAAATATACCAAGTTTGCATATTGGTTATCATGTACATTGCTGATCCCAAATGGTTGGGACAAGGCTGGATGGTTATGGTTGCATGTCGGCTACATAGTTTCTCTATTACCCGCTTACATAATTCTTAATCAAGTTGGTGAATCAGTTTTGTCATCTATAGGACAGACGCACAATACTTTCTATCAATTGAAAAAAATTGCCATGTGGAATAACTGATTACAGAGATTATTGTGGTTGCGAAAATGCACTCCTAGCTGGATCCATCTGTGTCAAGCCAAAAAGGATGACAAAATGAATGCATCGAATATTATGAGGTTGTCTAGGCAATGTGATCTTTTAATGCAGTCTTAGCATCAGACCTCCGAATAACATAGATGTGTGCTGAACTAGTGATCTAGACAGGTCTGAATATTCACTTTATACACAGCAAAACATTAAGAAAGTGAGTGGAGGGATTAGAGAAGAAGAAAGGGTGGAGTGGAGTATGTTAAGTTGGAAGAGAAGAGAGGAAGGAATAGAGGAAAGAGACAAAAAGACCCTTACAAAGATATGCTAATTTATTTAAAAATCAAAATAACCCAGAAGGCATGAAAATTAGTTATCCCTCATGGACCCATTTTGTAGACCCTGAAACAACCCAAAAATAATTATTTAATCCCAAGTGTCTTTCTAACTTACCTATAATGAACCTTTGACTCAAAAATATTTCAATGCCTCGAAGAGGAATCTAGAAATTCACCACATTGGGACTACTCATTTCACCACATTGGGACTACTCATTTTCCTTGGTAAGGCCAATGAATTAAGGATGCAAATAGTGGGCGTAGTAGCCTGAAACTTGTACTTGGTACATTTGTTGGGGCTGATTCATGGGTGAACTGACTGCAGATGCTTATCATTGCTCGGTACAAAGCTTAAAGATGTTTTTACACCCCCACCTTTTCTTGTTTCTGTTTAATGACTTGGCCAATAGCCCATGTCAGTATGTTATGCATTGTGGCACAAACTATTGGTAGTTGGTGACCAATAAAACCTTAGAAACCACATATATATATATATATATATATGCATAGATTTGTATATTAGATGCATATGCACATGCATGCTTGTCCATTTTTGACCAGTTGATGCATAGGCTAGGGGTCTTTAGTATGGTTTTTGGTTTGTAAGCATTTCAGAGATGGTAGATCATATTAATGCTCAGATCATCCGTGTCAAACCCCTCACCTTCTAATTGACTTTGCCTGATTGGATACAACTTGAAATATGGTTGGTTGGACCTTAGTCTACCTTTCTCTATATTTGTATATACGTACATATGCATGTATATATGTAGGCAACAGTGATAATAGTTCGATCAAAGCAACTCCAAAAAATGCTCCTATTGGTAAATGACAGAAATTCCCCCATGTGTTATACGAGGTAGCCTTTACATGCATGATGGTATTTATGTCATTTGCTCCATGCCGTCCATGCATTTTTTTCATGCATCTATTGCTGCAATGACTGCTTCTTTTATGTATGTATATAATATATGTATGCATCTATGCATATATAGGTATATATATGTATATATGTGCATGTAGTGATAATGGTTCGACTGGAGCATTACATTAGGTAGGCTTTACATGCATGGGAATATATATATATATATATATATATATATATATATCATTTTCCCATGCCATCAATGCACTTCTTTTGCACATTTGTTGTGGAAATGATTGCTTCACTTTTAGCACATTGCTGACATGGGGCACATGACAAATTATCTGCATGCGTGTGTGTACATATATACATATATATATATATATGTGTATATACATATATTTATACATATATATATATATAGAGTCAGGCTAGAATCAGGTCAATCAGATTTGGATTCAGATCCGGTCAGATCAAAACTCTATAATAAGGGTCCTATATCAATGATCCAAGTCGTTGGATATGATCTACTACCTCAAAACTGCTTGCACACAAAAAATCATGTGATTTGGAGACTCCTAGCCTATGCATCGAGTAGTCAAAAATTGGATAGCCTAAATAAAATTGAATTAGATGTATTTTTTGATCATTTGATGCATAGGTTAGGGATCTTCAAATCTTATAATTTTTTGATATGCAAGCAGTTTTGAGGTAGTAGATCACATCCAACAGCTTGGATCATCGATATAAGACTCCTATTGTCCAATTTTGACTTGACCAGATCTAGATCCCAATTCGGTCGGCCTTATTCAAGTCTGCCCCTATATATATATATATATATATATATTTATATATATCTATGCATATGTATGTATCTTTGTATATGTATATGTATGTATGTATCTATATATATATATATATATATCTGTATATATGACTAAAGCTAATATTCCTCAAGAGGATATTAGCTCCTATAAGGTTACTTCCCTACCCTAGGATCTCTCCTAGATTAGTGCCACCCAGCGATAGGCCACAGAACCTGACACTAAAACTGTCACGCCCCCGACCCGAGATTTGTGAATCGAGGGTCGCGGCAACCGCCGCATACTCATGAAGAACTCTCTCCATAAGCATGCAAGGCATCTCATCACGATATCAATGCATCACAGCGGAATAAATTCAAATAATTATTATTCAACTGTAATTCAAGTAATTAAATCAAATGTCTTACATCCAATAAAATTTTTTTCTATAAAAATAAAAATAATAAATCTAAGTTCAATGAAGTTGACAATGCTAATCTCGCTTCTAAAAGCTCTGTCCCAATATTTCGTCCCACGCTCGATATTAATTATCTGAATCTGAAAAACAGAAAGAAAGGTAATGAGCTAGACTGCCCAGTAAGTAACAAATATCTCAACTAGATATTTCAGATATTATATAATTTTCAAGAATAATGCTGCAAATAAACATAAGAGTATATTTCATGCTGATTGAATACAAACCAAATATTTTCAAATATTCACATATAATATAATCATAAATTCGATTCGATTCAAAACACTCGTAACTCAACAGCCTTGACTATGACCAACGTTTAACCCCCATTGGCGGGGTCCACTGAACACCAGCGCACAACCCCCACTGGCAGGGTCCACAAACACCAGCGCACAACCCCCACTGACAGGGTCCACAAATACCAGCGCACAACCCCCACTGGCAGGGTCCACAAATACCAGCGCACAACCTCCATTGGTAGGGTCCACTGAGTACCAACGTATAATCTTCATTGGCGTGGCCCACTGAAACATAGTTAGGCTGAGAGCATAAATTCGATCTGTATCAAAACACTTTGTATCATAATATATCATAAATATTTCACTGAACATGTGCATAAATCGACATACCATAATATTTCAAAAGTACTTTTCTTTCAAAACATAATTTCATAAATCATACATAATTTCAGAGAATAATTATTTATTTTCAGAATAAATATGGAATATCTCGAGAAGATGATTCATTACTTACCTTTCACGGAGCACTGAACGAATAGATCGACTAACTTCTAGTAGATTCTTCCGCGCCTATTATCCAAAATTATATTTTTACATTAATTTAATTCAAAATTCAATCTAAACAGATCCCAAATCAAAATCTCACTTAAAATCACTCTTCCCTGAACTCGATCAAAATCATCAGATGAAGCCTTCCACTACGCTAATCTTAGAAGGATAATTTTAGAGAGAGAAAAATCCATCAAGAGAGAAACAATCTAGAGAGAGAAAATTCTAGAGAGAGAAAGTCCAATTCCAGAGAGAGAAAGTTAGGGTTCGGACTGAGAGAAAAGAGAGGAGAGAGAGAAACTCTCTCATCATTTTTTTTTCTTATTTATTTATTTATTTATTTATTTATTTGTTCACATATATATATATATAAATATATATATATATTTATTTTTATTATTATTATTATTATTATTATTATTATTTTCTTTTCTTTTCTTTTCTTTTCTTTTTTTTTTTCTTTTCTTTTTTTCTTTTCTTTTCTTTTTCTTCTTTTTCTTCTTTTCTTTTCTTTTTCTTTTCTTTTCTTTTTCTTGGTTCTTCCCGTGCCGGAACAGGGGACCGGCGTTCCCTCTTTTGCCGGGCCGTTCAGGCCACGGCCGTCGCGGCGGAGGCCGGCGGCAGACGGGGCCACTCCCCCGGTCACGGAGGAGCGTGGCCGGCGATCGATTCCGATCGCCGGCGCCGGAAAATTCAAGGAAAAGTGACCCAAAAATAGAGTCTCTTTCCCGACTGTAGATCGGCGACACTCGTCGCTGGCAGCCTCAATCAAAACTACGAACAGAAAGGGAAGGAAGAGAGGAAGGAAAGGAAAGCTCACCTCCGGCCTCCGGTGACCTCACCGGCGAGAAATCACGGCGAGAAACCAACAGTGCCCGCGGCTCTACTTCGGGAAAATTGGAGAGAAAGAGAGGGAGAAGAGGCCGATGATCGATCTCAAGAGAGAGGGGAGACCTTATAGAGAGTCCTAGGATTTCGAGAGATCCTAGGACTCCTAATAGGCTTGGGTCTCGTCGGAGAAGAAGACTCCTACCGGGAGTCTTCTTCTCGATTTTTACTCTTTTTTTTTTTTTTTTGTTTTGGGCTTTGGTCTGCTGGGCTGGGCTTGGTTGGGCTGGGTTTTGGGCTATCACAAAAACTCAGTTCCATCTTCAATAAAGTGCCACCATTCTCTATTTGAATTAAAAAAGGGGTCACCTCAAACTTTATCTCTCCTCACCTCTCTATTTCTCTCCTCACCTCTCAATCTCTTTCCTCATGGCATCATCTATTGATCCTCTATTGTGAGTGGTCGACCTCATCTCTTTGATTCTAGGGCCTTTTGTTTTCTCTCCTTTTATCGCTTCTTGATCCCCAACAACAACCAGTTGACCTCACCTCTTTGAACCCGATAGTGATTGGCCGACCTGGTCTTGTTGAACTCAAGGCCTCTTGATCTCTTCCTTGCCTTGCCTCGTGATCCCTAACGGCAACTGGTTGACCTTGTCCTTTTGAACATGGGGATCTTATGTCGGTGCTTGACCAATATCGTCAAAGGTGCATATTGGCACACTTAGGCACATGTGCAGGTGAAGCCGCAGCCAAGTGCCCCTGACCTAGCCCCAGGTGAAGCCCAACTTTTTCAGGCATTATAAAGGCATGATTTTTAGCACTTTTTTTTTATGAAAGCTGTTGATACAAAAATTTGCTCCGAGGTTGCATCGACTGGAGTTAGGCGGTGACGGCAGGTCGGCGACGGTCGGACGGCGGCGGCAGAACGTACAAGAAAAGTTTCTGATCGAAGTTGGTTCCGACGGAGATCCTCCGATGCTCAAGTCAGAAATCCGGCAATAAAAGAAAAAAAGTGAGCATGTAGGGAGAGAAGATTTTTTACCAGGAGGGTCCCTCTTGGCTCCTTTTTTGTAGGCTAAAGTCGTGTAACCGTTTGGAGAAATCATGGGATGATTTAGGTGCGATGTAGTGAGACTCTCGATTAAGATTGATAGGGTGGTTATTGTACCTACCTTTTTAGTTTCGAAACCAACTGGATATCGTGGGTTTTTTTGAATGAGACGCAGGATTTGAAAATCTGAGAAGGTTAAGTCTTCCTCTGTATACTCCACGGGGGTGGGAGAGATCGTTAAAGATTTTTTTGCCTTCATTGAATATCTTTGAAGATCGTACTGACCTTCTGACTTTCTTAAGTTGGATGAGTAATGTCACCTTATGGTACGTGGGGACCGCATCCATTAATGGTATGGAATTCTAAGATCTGTTGATGAATAAGACCAGCTCCCTGTTGGATCGACTAGCATCAAGGATCGATAAAAATGGACTATCGAAGTAAGGATCGTGGCTAAGAATTGGAAGGAATCCGAAGCAAATGAATCACAAGAAGCTGGCGGGGCCCGAGGTGTCCTTGCATGCTTCATGTCTTCGGCTAGAACAAAATCATCCCCAACAATAGCCCCCTACTTTCGAGTTCGAGTCAGCATTGGGTCGGGTGAAGGGAGTACTTCAGAATTGCCGAAGACGTGAATCATGCAAGGACACCTCGGGCTTCGCCAGCTTGTGATTCATTTGCTTCGGATTCCTTCCGATTTTTGGCCACAGTTCTTCGGTAGTCCATTCTTACCGATCCTTAATGCTAGCCGATCTAGCAGGGAGCTGATCTTATTCATCAGCAGATCTTAGAATCCCATGCCATTAATGGGTGCGGTCCCCACGTATTATGAGGTGACATTACTCATCCAACGTAAGAATGTCAGAAGGTCAAGCATGATCTTTAAGAATATTCAATAAAGACAAAAAAATCTTTGACGATCTCTTCCTACCTCTGTGGAGTATACAGAGGAAGAATTTGACGATCTCTCTACCCCCATGGAGTATATAGAGGAAGAATTGACCTTCCTAGATTCTCAAATCTTGCACCTTATTCAAAAGCACTCATGATATTCAGTTGGCTCCAAAACTGAAAAAGTAGGTGCAATAACCATCCTATCAATCTTGATCGAGAGTCTCACCACGTTGCGCTTGAATCGCCCTATGATTTCTCCAAACGGTTATATGACTTTAACCTACAAAAAAGGGGCCAAGAGGGACCCTCTAGGTAGAAAATCTCCCTTCTATGCTTTTTTCCTTCTGTTGTTGGATTTCTAACTTAAGCGTCGGAGGATTTCTACCAGAGCTAACTCCAGTCAGGGATTTTTCTTGTAGGTCCTGTCGCTACCATCAGGCCATCGCCGATCTGCAGTCACCGTCCAACTCTAGTCGATCCGACGTCGGGACAGATTTCTGTGTCAATAGATTGGTGCTAGAGGAAGGGCTTGAACTTTATTTCGAATTTAATCTGACTTCGAATCGGCTTGAATTCGACTTAAGATCAGCTTTGATTTGGACTTCAGATCAGACTTGGATCTGACTTCAGATCGACCTTGATCAAGTTTTGGATCAACCTTAATTTTTACCATGGAAGGGCTTGAACTTTATTTCGGATTGGCTTGGCTAAGACTTCAGATTGGCTCTGGCCTGGCTTTAGATCGACCTCCATCTGACTTCGGATTGGCCTTCTATTGGCTTCGGATCAGGTGCTCAAAGGTCTGTGGTTCTAAGGTAGAGAACAAATGGCCGTGCGAATTTTCTCCCATAGTGCTTAAAACTCAGGGGAGCCTCCTACTTCCCTATAAGATGGCTCAGCTAGTTTGCCAGTCCGTGGACCCAAATTGCCATTTCGAGTACCGACACGGGCCTGATTTTCATCAGTTCCGCTTCTCCTGTTGTTGAGGCCGAAGTCAAGGAAATATCTTATCTACAAAATATGGTTGCAGTGGCAGAACTTCGACGTCATCTAAATCATAGTTTGGGATTTAGTGGCCCCCACTCAGGTTCTACATTCGCATACTTGACAGCCATCATCATCTCGTCATCAAGTTTGCCGAAGTTCACAATTCCGAAGCTTCCAACACTGATGAAGGTGTTCGGATTTGAGTTCACTGCGGCCTACAAACAACATACAGCGACATATCCTTATACCTGAGGAGAGGGTGAAGCTACTTCTGTGGGAGCTGAAGCTGGATCCCCCATCGATCATGAAGCTGGAATGGCCCGCGTGGATGGGGAGTCATGAAGAGAAGCCATTTCTCTTTATGCGTTCGTCTTTTCACTCAGCGCCAGCTATGGGCCGCAATCAAGGGTCTATCGGCCGCCAATGCTCATGCTCTTACTTCGGTTGGTTCAGTAGGTGGTGCTCGCACATGCCTCGACCGTCTTCGTGGCAGCTAGTACCCAGCGACGGAGGCGAAGGGGCTTATTGCCCCCTAATGAGGGAGACCTGGAGCAGGGTTGTTGACCGGCATCGTTGACAGACGCAGCGGCCTCGGAGGCCAAAACTTGGGCAAGTTCGGTGCTGTCGGCAGCCCCTTAATCGCCATGGTGGCAGAATCGCAGACGACGATCTTGAGGTGCTTGCCCCCAAGGGAAGAGGTCGTTTGGGCCTCCTGCACGCGTGCGCCCCCCACCATCATCGAGGCCAGCCACGGCAGGCTCAAAGCCCCTCGGCGGGCAATACGAGTTTCCACTGGTGCCGAGGCCTCTCGCGCGGCCGATCCACTTGAAGAAATGGAGGGAGAGGACCACGCCCTCCATGAAGTGGGAATGGCCGGTTCTGAGAGATTGGCGAGACGGGAGATGGGGCGCGATTGGAGTAGCTTTGTGTGCCTGATCTCAGGGCCATCAGCGGGTGGTAGCTTTGGTCAGTCGGGGGTTGTGGGGAAGACTTTACAGCTGCTCATAGAGGATCGCACACAGGCGACCTTGGCGCCATTCGAGGTCGGACGCGTGGGTGCCTCCTTTCTTTTTTCTCATGTACTCGCTTTTGTTGCTATCTTTCCTACATCCTGTTAAGAATTCAAAAATATGGAGGAAGTGTGAGTCTTATTATGGTAAAGATTTTTAAAATCTTATTCCTCATTTGGATGCTGTTGGTGCAGAATTCCGCCGAAGCTGGAGTTGCTGGAGTCGAGATAACCGCGGCCGCCGTCGGGACCTGCAAGGAAAGTCTAAATCGGAGTTGGGGGTGCTCCGGCAAAACCCTCCGACGCTCAAGTCAGTACTCTGCTTCAACAGAAATGGAGTGCTCGAGTGGGAATTTTAGCAGAGTTTTGAGATAGAGTTTTGAGCTTAGAGAAGAACGTATCTGGGGTCCCTTTTTATAGACGGAGAGCGTAACTGATTGACAACGACGTCTGTAACCGCATGGTAGTGGGCTGTTCAGAGCCGCCTGGAGTTTGTTACGGAGAGTAGTGGTGTCAGGGGTCGTTCAGGGCCACGTGGAGTTTGTTACGGAGAGTGGAGTGGTGTCCGTTGTCGCAACTTGCCAGAGAGTAGTGGAGCCACGCGGAATCTGTTGCAGAGAGTGAAGCAGGGTGATGGCCATTGTCGTGACTTGTCGGAGAGTTCGGATCTGTCGGCTGGAGCTCGGCTGGGATGTCTGATGGAGAGGAATGGCTCTCTATACTGCCGATCTAGGAGAAGCTCGGATGTTTCCAAGGCTGCTGACGAGTTTACTGTTGTCGGATGCCTTAGGTGCTGATGCTACAGGCGGAAGTCATCTGCTGTGGAAGCTTGGATAGAGACTTTCTATTGACAAAGTCCGATAGGGGTTCGGTTGCTAGGAAAGTCCGTCTGAGATTTGCCCGATGTTGAAGCTCGTCTGAAGATTATCTGTCGGAGAAGTCCGGTTTCATGAGCAATCTGGTGGAGGGTCGGCCGGCGGTGGACCTCGGTTGGCGTTGGGGAGGTTTGGCAGACACCGGAGGCGATTGGCCGTTGTAGAAATCCAGCTGCTGGAGTCCGTCCGTTGTAGAAGTTCGTCCGATATTCATCCACTGTGGAAGTTCGGACGGAGTCTGGTTCTTGTAGAAGGCTGAAAGGAGATCGCTTATTGTAGAAGCTCGGTCGAAGATCGGTTGTCGTGGGAGCTCGGAGTAGCGATCTGGCCGGTGGGTCCTGTCCCGTTGTAGAAGCTCGTCTGGGATCCGGCTACGAAGAAGCTCGGCTGAAGTCTACCTGTAATGGAAGTTCGGAAGAAATGTGCTTACAGTAGGGGCTCGAATGAAATTTGCTTACAGTAGAGATCCGGAGTAGACCGTCCGCTGTAGGAGTTCGGAGTAGACCACTCGTAGTAGAAGTTTGGAGCAGACCGCTCGCTGTAGGAGTTCGGAGTAGACCGCTCGTAGTAAAAGTCGGCTCTCACAGGAGCCCGATTGGAATCCTGAAGGCGGCCGACCACTGTAGAAACTCGGATGGAGTCCAATTATCGTAGAAACCTCGTTGTCGAAGAAGCTCGGATATTGATGAAGTCCGGAAGGAGTTCAGAGAATAGTTGATCACCGTAGCAGGTCGGCTGACAGTGAGGCCTAGAGAGCCTTTGGAGCGGCACGGTAGATGGATGGAGAAGCTCATTGTCGGAGAAGTCCGGACGGTCGAGGGGGTTCGGAGAGACGCCACACACAAGGTCGGAAGCCGGAAGAGCTTTGGAAGGGTCGGTCATTTACAAACTTCCGTCGGAGGGTATTTTATACCCAACAGATGCCGTGATATCCTTCCACATTTGGATCCTGCCAAGAATTCAAAATTTAAATTTTAAAATGAGAGAATGCGAATGATTTAGAAATCAAGAGATCCTCGTGATCTTCTCTCTGATTGTGATCTTTTCTGTCCGGAGCCCCCGAACTTCGAGCTTGACTAGGATAGTCTCGAGGGGCTGTTGATTGATCAGATCTAATCTGATAGCCGATCTGGAAAGGATCTGATCGGCATCGGTCGGTTTGTAAATTGCCGGATCATGATTATCTATCTGATTTGGAGGTAGACAATCTGGATATTGTCGGTATTGAAGCAGTGTGATGAAACTACTCCCATTGAATATTTACTCCTTTCCATAAACGGGTCTGGACTTTTCCTCTAGCGCTAATCTATTGAAGCAGAAATCTATCCCGAGGTCGGATTGACTAGAGTTGGATGGTGATGATAGGTCGGCGACGGCTGGACGGTGGTGGTAGGACCTGCAAGAAAAGTCTCTGACCGGAGTTGGCTCCGATGGGGACCCTTCGACGCTCAAGTCAGAAATCCGGCAACAGAAGGGAAGGAGTGAGCGTGTAGGGAGAGAAGATTTTTTACCTAGAGGATCCCTTTTGGCCCCTTTTTTGTAAGTTAAAATCGTGTAACCGTTTGGAGAAATCATGAGACGATTCAGGCACGACGTGGCGAGACTCTCGATCAAGATTGATGGGGTGGTTATTGCACTTACTTTTTCAATTCTGGAGCCAACCGGATATCGTGGGTGCTTTTGAATGAGGCGCATGATTTGAGAATCTGGGAAGGTCAATTCTTCCTCTGTATATCCACGGAGATAGGAAGAGATCGTCAAAGATCTTTTTGCCTTCATTAAATATCCTTGAAGATCGTGCCTGACCTTCTGACTTGCTTAAGTTGGGTGAGTAATGTCACCTTATAGTACGTAGGGCCCGCACCTATTAATGGCATGGGATTCTAAATCTGCTAATGAACAAGACCAGCTTCCTGCTGGATTGACTAGCATCAAGGATCGATAAAAATGGACTACTGAAGTAAGGACCATGGCCAAGAATCGGAAGGAATCCGAAGCAAATGAATCACAAGAAGCTGGCGGGGCTCGAGGTGTCCTTGCATGCTTCACGTCTTCGGTCAGGACAAAATCACCCCCAACAATAGCATGCAAGGACACCTCGGGCCCCGCCACCTTCTTGTGATTCATTTGCTTCGGATTCCTTCCGATTCTTTGCCACGATCCTTACATTGGTAGTCCATTTTTATCGATCCTTGATGCTAGCCGATCCAGCAAGGAGCTGGTCTTATTCATCAGCAGATCTTAGAATCCCATGTCATTAATGGATGTGGCCCTTACGTACCATGAGGTGACATTACTCACCCAACTTAAGAATGTCAGAAGGTCAGGCATGATCTTCAAGGATATTCAATGAAGGTAAAAAGGTCTTTGACAATCTCTTCCTACTCTTATGGAGTATACAGAGGAAGAATTGACCTTCCCAGTTTTCCAAATCCTGCGCCTCATTCAAAAGCACCTACGATATCTAGTTGGCTTCGGAACTGAAAAGGTAGGTGCAATAACCACCCCATTAATTTTGACCGAGAGTCTCACCACGTCGTCCCTGAATCATTCCATGATTTCTCCAAACGGTTACACGATTTTAACCTACGAAAGAGGAGCCAAGAGGCACCCTCCAGGTAGAAAATCTCCTCTCTCCCTACACGCTCACTTCTTCCTTTCTGTTGTCGGATTTCTGACTTGAGCACGGAGGGTTTCTGTCGGAGCCAACTTTGGTTAGGAACTTTTCTTGCAGGTCCTGCCATCGCCGACCTACCGTCACCATCCAACTCCAGTCGATCCGACCTCGTGACAGATTTCTGTGTCAACAAAAGCCAAAGCTTGGGTATAGAAAAAGCTTGCCTCATTATTTTTGAATTTCAGCTACTTGATCATGATAATCAACCAAAATGGGAAAGAGACGAAGGGAGGGTGGATTAGGGATATTTAAGCACCTTTGAGAGGAACTGATGCTCCTCCTCTTGTGGATCTAGGGCTCCCACCAGCTCTTCTTCTTCTCCTCTGATGGATCTAAGGCTCCGACCACTCTTTGGTCAGTCCTTTCTTCTCCTCCATCCTGTACCACTAGTGCTATGTTCTCCTCTTTGTCTGCTACCCTGCTGTTAGTGCTACCTTCTTGATCTTATACTTATTCTTGTTCTTCATCGTCTTCTTCCTCTTTTCTTCTCTTGTCTTCTCCTTCGCTTCCTCCTCCCTTGCTGCCATGCTGTTGGTGGTACTGCTGCTACCGGTGCCCTTGCTCCCATTTCTTTATTCTTCTAAACAAGGGATTCAGTCATTGCCGTGTGATGTGAAACAGGGGACTCAGTCACTTCACACTTGTCTTCTTATTCTTAGTAGCTGCTGTTGCTATGTGATAGCAAACAAGGGACCTAGTCCCTTTTTTCCCTTATTTTTCTTCTTTCCCGCTGCCTGTTAGGAAACTCAATCCTCCTTTTTTGGTTATTTTGTGGTGGCTTATTATCTTATTATATTTCAATTTCTGATATGTTATATGTCATGTCCTTTGTATGCATGAATAGGAATTCTAATAAGTCATCTGTTTGTATCTATGTTTATAAATTGATAATTTATTATTAATATTAGAATCATTTATTTATTGTTATTTATGTGTATATTAATATTTCTGTGCCTCATTTCACCAAGGTGCGCATGTTACGTGGTGTCTTGCGCCTAGGCTCCAAGGAACCTAAGTGCGTTAATGTGCCTTGAGCCTTTGATAAGTTTGTGCTCGAGGGGGTTAATCCAACTTTTGTGGTTTGATCACTTGATCCCTTCTTCCCCTCTCCTGTGATAGTTCGTCAATTTAGAAATCACATTAAGGATGCATCTTTCCCCTTGATTTCATCCTGAAACTTCATATTTGTTCTAGAGTTAAGGGATTTTGATGGGTAGATGAAGACTTAAGACTGGGGAAAGCAAATTTCTTCCGATCCGGAAGGACGAGCACATGGGTCTCATGACACTTTAGTTGATGCAATTTGGTTTCTGTTTTTTGTTTTTTAAAATAAAAAATAATACATGCTTAATTGCTTATCCTGCATTACAAAGTTATCGATACTTTTCTTAGTTATATACTTATGTGATATTACAATATATTGCTTTAGGTAGGTTTTTCCCCTCCACATTGTAGCCTTGAATTCTTGTTCCATGCAGAATAGATGTAAACATTGTGAAGAGGGAAATTAAGCAATTAACAAAAGTAGTAGGCTTTGGCTAATCGAAAAGAGGTGCATAGTGTCTCCATCACGAGGCAATAAGATGATTGGCCCTCTTGGTCCTACTTTGCTTGCAGCGCATATTCAACTTCTTGACTTTGGAGGAGTGTATTTGTCATTTTATCAAGATATATGAAGAAGAATTTGAGTGCCATCCTGTATAGTAGATCCTAGAACTCAAGCACCATAGCTTTCAAGCCCTGAATGAACTTATTCGAGCATTGAAGTGTGAACCCAACACCAAGCTTAACTAAAATTCAAACTTAATCATCCTCAATAAAAGTTGATTAAAATATCACAAATATTTAACATCCTTGATAAAACCCATATGATCAAACAAAGTATGACTAAAAACATAATACAACCAATGATGTCTGTAGTAGAAATCCAGTCACAACCTTTAACATGATTTGCCATGCATAATATGAGATCTTCAAAAGTAAAAGTGGAGATGTTACCAACATCACTTCAATGATTGTTAAACCCAAATGTCAAAGTCCAAAACATCGAATCCATTTCTTTGAATAAATCCACTAAAATGCTCACTTATCACTCTGAAAATTAAAGTACAATAAATGAAGTGAGTTATGAAGCTCAGGAAGTAAATTCCTACCACAATCAAAGAATTAAAGGTTCCATAAAAACTAAGGACTTTAACATGAAACACATGATCAATTTATTAATGAGAAGCTTGAGAGAGAATTTACTAAAATCATTTTGTTCTGAAATTTCAAAAGCAAAGTTTTCGATATCCAAACTCAAGTTTAGAAAAAGTTCAAATAATTTACATAAAATCAGTAGTCCAATGCTTGTTCAAAATCAAATGGTTAAAGGAAAATTTTTATTTCAAAAGGCTCTTATATTCTATACAGTTTCTATTTCTTGCGAAGTTTTATTTATACCTTGATGTTGCATGAATCCTCACTGCAGATGCGGACATGTAACATCCTTTCTAGTAAATTGGGTGGGGCCACAGAAATCCTCATTGGTCAACTGATAGACCAAATGAGGTCACATGCATCCTCCCTGCTAATACAGATGAGGCTGCATAAAATTGTTAAGGTCCATGTGTACTGCTTGGCCAAAGGTTCACATATCCTAATGGATAATTCAAATAAGGCCACATATACCACCTAGCTAAGGGTTTGAAGAAATCTTCATCAACCAATTGAATGAGACTGATGTACCATGTAGCTAGTGGCCCACATGAGTCTTTTACTTTTGGCATATTTTCAGTTTGCAAAACTATCCAAATGCCTTACAAATACCTTATAATATGTTCCATCACAACACATATGTTCAAATTCCAAAATACCATTTCAAAAATCTCATAAAACCTCAGAATTTCCAGGTCAACTATACAAACATGACTTCCAATTAACATAGTGCCAAGATTTCAAGGAAGGAATCAGACCAAAGTCTTGGAACAAGTCATTGGTTTCATATTCCTAAATGACCATAAAATTGAATTGGATTATGGAATTCAAACTTCCAATAGAAATCTAGGTTTCAGAATAGTTTTGAGCAAGGTTCGCGGACTCGATATCGGAATCCATGCCGGTTGCCGGTCGGTATGGTACGGTGCTGTGCCGTATAGTACCGTACCGTATCGGACCGTATCAGACATAAAAAAATCAAAAAAATCCCACACAACAGCATAAAAAAAAAAGAGAATCGGGCCGAACCGGCCCCGAACCATACCAAACAGGACCGAATCGACCAGTTCGGTCCATTTTTCGAAAATCTGGTCTAAACCGGATCGGTTTCTTGCCGGTACGGTATGGTATGGGGTGTACTGGCTGGTTCGGGTCGGTACGGAATACCATGATTTTGATGTTTAAATCTTTTAAAGAAAGCACATGAGCCTCAAATTGGTACAAAATTCATAAATCACAAATGAAGCTGTAAGCTTCCAGAACTGAATAGGATTTTATGTTTTCAAAACAAAATCTAGGCTTAAAATTGACTTTAGGGTTAAAAACATGAGATTTGCTTGAGTCATGATGGTTGACAAAAATAGTCACGAGGAAGACCCAAAACTTTGAATTTTAGAAAGACCATGATTTCAAAGTTTTCAAAACAAGACATAAGCATCTAGTGGAACATAAACTCAAAATGCAGTACTAAAGTCTTGTACACATGGAGAAGTCACTTACCTAGCAGAATCAAAAATTCAAAATCCTCCTCCTCATCATCATCACAACGACCTCTTCTTCTTCTTCATCATTTTCTTCTTCATCTTCTTATTTCCTTCCTCCTAGCCAAGCTACCCTTTGTTTCTTTGGCTTGCCCTCCTGGTTGCTATTTATAGGCGAGAGGCGGTTCAGATTTAGGTGGGATCCGTTTCACTAGGTTGAATACCGACCATCTTAGTAGGTTGGTCACAGGTGGACCCACAATGTCAATCATGTATTTAGGTTGGTTGGGCTAGGAGGTCCAACAATTATGTGATTCAGTGGTGGACAAAGATAGACACAGATGAACAAAAGCTTACTTACATGTAACATCATTTAAACAGAAGCTTATTTACATATAATATCATTTATGTATTTGCTTAAGACATTACATATAAGTAAGGAAATACATCCTCTTTGACATTCAATAAAAAATCTGCTCCCTCAAGAATAAGAAGTTGATATCCAAACTTCGGTTCAAAATACTGATTTTTGGCTTTGAGTCATATTTTCAACTTTCAAATGTTAGAAAATTTCTAAAATCTTAAAGTTTCATAACTTCTATGATGCCTACACATTACTAAAAGTCAAGAGTCCGATTAAAAAAATCTTATAAGTTTAATGTCCAATGCATGCCACCAAAAATAATGCTAAAAATGCTTAGTATTTCTGTAGACTGGACCATTTCCAAATTTTCTCATGCATCCGTATGTGTATTTCTATTTATCACCTTTTTTTTTAAAAAAAGAATATGTTGGGTCATTAAAATAGCATTGAACAAAAAGACAAATTACCACAAAACGTCTGATAGCCATTCATTTCATAACATCGTTCTAGGTTTTAGAGTTTAGTGTTATCTTGCTAGAGGTTGCATTGCCTTTTTTCTTTTTATGCTGGATCTGTTTGCAAAATGCTTAAATTTGAGGTAAATACCAGTCTTATGTTAGATTCATTTGTTTTGGTTGGTGCTCTATATGTTATATCTTTTTTGGATTTGAACTTAAGAATTGTCTCAAGGTATGAGAGAGCTAATCTATTCTCTAAATCAATTTCAGAAATCGCTGTGGACCGATCCAATCAGTCTTCTCTCCATACTTCTATTTATATCCTTAAATTTGTTAGGACAACTTTAACCAACATGCATGTTGATGTGCACATGCAGGGAATTTGCCTAGAAGCAAGGATTCAGGTCTTAGCGAGATGTCCTGCGGGACATCGGGACAGGATACCATCCTATGTGTTGAGACGGGACCGTCCCGCTAGTGTCTCAGCATCTCAATCGGGACGTCTTGGGACATCTTGTGTCTCAAGTGTCGGGATGGGGCGGAATGGCGACGCGTCTCGTTCCATGGAAAAATCAGAATAGCCCCATCCCACGGGATTTAAAACCTTGCCTAGAAGTTTGAAAAAGTTTCCGAGAACCAAATCTCAAAAAGAAATAAAAAACATAAATATGTTGTATATTTACATGCTTTTGGACATTAGAGCTAGAATGATATATGCAATTTTAGCTAGAATAGGATGGAAACAAGTATGCAACTCTTTTGTTGAATTGTTCATTGCATTCTTTATTACTCCTCTCAAATTAAGATTCCAAATTGATCGTTCTCCCTTTTACCGTTCATATGTTATCATTTATTCTATATGGTTGCTAATTTGTGCAAGATTTGCTGTTAAAAATGCTCAATATGACATACTGGTCGAGCAATCTGTATGGATGTGTGGTTTGTGGTTCCTGCCCTTTTTTTGAAGCTTTTGCATGATGCAATAACTTATCATAATATCCTGTAACCCTGGTGCTGATCAATTCACATCATTTAAATGTTAAAAAGCTCAAATGAAAGCTTCTACAAATCACACATGTAAAGCCTTCTTTCAGCCTGCCTGTTCATTGTCTAATCTTCTATTAAATCTTGAGTTTTTGCAGCCTATAATCTTACCATTTCTTGTGCTTTTAATGTCTCATCCATATGTCACTACTACCTTTTGTGCTTACTCATCCAGAATGTAACTTTTATGTGTCAAACTGTGTGAGAAGCTATTAAAATTTTGATGTCTTGGTCATGCTTATACTAGTTATTATCAGATCAAAAATTGGTTGGAATTTAAGCTATGATCTTGGATGTGAGGTTTTTGCACAATACCTTTTTGTTAAAGTTGAATCCTAGTAACCAAATTTAATATGAGGATACGAATTTCTGATCTCCTTATATGAAATCCATGTCACAATTTCATGCTCATAGGTTTGAATTGGAATTTCTCTTGCACATGTCATGATCTTATCGAGCACAACACATGTACTTCTAATAATAATATAGTTCACATCTTGTTTTTCTCCCATGATAGAACCTTCAAGTGTATTTGATGACAACATTGCAACACCATTTAACCCATGATAGTTGCAGAAAAGGAATCGACATTAGAGACCAACATTTAGCAGATGATACCCCTACACATAACCCTTGATAGATGATTGATAGTGCAGAGATGGGTAGCATGCAAGAAGTGGGTGCTAGGCCATCTGATGAGGACAACAAGGATGTGGCATTGCATGAGGTTATCACTTTTACAAGCTTGGAAGCAGTGGAGGAATGCTGCAACATTTATGCCTTTAGAAAGGGTTTTAGCATTCGCAGGGGATTCTCTTAGTGCAGCCTAGAGCAACAGTATTAGAAGGTACGAATTCACATGCTCCAAAGAGGGATTCCAAATCCAAGGGGAAGGAAGTGGTTACCGGAGATGGCATGCAATAGTCCTCTAGTTGTCCAAAATCACCAAGTAAACTCACTAGTTGTAAAGCATCAATGCACATTAGGAAGACAGAAGATCAGATGTGGAATATCACAATTTGTAGACAAGCACAACCATGAGCTGACATAGAGTCCCTCCGAAGCATGCTTCTTTCTATCCCATCGTGAAATTGGGAAAGAGGAAAGGAAGTTAGTTAGACACTTTACATGAGTGGAATTTCAACACAACAAATCATGAACATCATCTCTTTATTATGTGACAGTTTGGAAAACATGCTATTCACAAGGATGTCAATAGCCATCAAACAGATGTATGCAAAACAACTATTTGGTATTTATTTGCAAATGACTTTTGATCACTTTCAAGATCTCCATGTGGAAAACCATTTCTTTTTATTTAGTTGTATATATGCAGCTTAATGTCGGGTACAATGTCATAACATTTTTTAGGTTGATGAGAAGTCGTTGAATTCGTATCAACACTTTGGTGATGTGATAATATTTGACATCACCTATGAGGAGCAAATACAACATGTTGTTTACCCCATCCTTGGTGTTAACCATCGCATGCAATATATGATGTTGTGTTCTAATAAGAGATGAGGAGGTAGAAGTCTTTTTCTAGGTCTTTGAAACATTTCTAGAGGTGATGTACGGTTAGCACTCAAAATTCATTCGCACAGATCAAAACCCAGCTATGAAGCATGCAATTGCACAGGTGTTCCCTGAGAATGTGCATCATTTCTACAAGGGACATATATTATGAAATGTAAGGATTTTCTGCCTAGGACAATACTAGAGGGGTTTGGGACTGATCTTAAGAATTGTATAAGTGGCAACCTTGACAGTAGAAAGATTCGAGACGTTGTGAGATGCTTTCATAAGGACGCATCAACCATTCCAAAAAGAATGTGTTATCCTCCTCTATATTCCAAAAGCTCAGGTCTATTGGCTAAACTAGAATGCCAGATTAATTCTAAGTTATGCCTAGAATTATATCAACTATCTAAGAGATTAAATTTGTCTGTGCAAAAGATCAACCCAACATAAGGCCAATCACTCCAATGGAGGACAATCAAGTTGAACAAGCTTGAATATAGAGAAGACTTAGATTTTGTTGTCTGTCAGCAATAGGATGTTCACAGTTGCAAAGTTAAGCATTTTGAATTTATGCTTGTAAACGAAAGTTTGAAACATGAATTGGAAATTAAAGAGTCCAAATGCACTAAAAAATGTTTATACTTGTATTGAATATGGTCAGGTAAACCCCCTATAATGAAGTAAAACATTGATAACTCTAAGGTCAACATGGTCTTACATCTTGGGATAGAGTAGTATAACGAAGTGTTCAATGACTTGCACAAATATGACAAGGTACTGAGCCACATCAGGTGAGAATGAGGAACCTCTCAGTGATACTAACCCTCAAAATCGACACTCACCTTCGCCAACTAATCTTTTGGTTGGTTGCCTTCTCTAAGAGAATGTAAATCTCGAAAATGATCTCTTTTATCAATTCAATTGCAAATATCCGGAAACATGGGGCAATGAGTCTGAATGTTGTCTTTCCTCCTGTTAATTCAAGTAGTGATAATTTTTTAGATCACAGTCTAGCCAAATGTGCTTAATTTTTGAGCTTCTCAACAGCAAAACTAACATTGTCCAGGCAGCACAAATGTTAGCACTAGGAATGCAAGGCTAGCATGGTTCCCCTCCAATTTCTACCAAGTGTACCCTTTATAATTGGTTTCATCCTTTCCAACGCTACCCCCTTGCCACATTCATAAAAGCATGTGGTTTTCTTTGATATTTGTACTTACCTTTATGAATAGCCAACACAAATTCGCATTTAGTGAAAAAATATAATAGAAGAGGACTATTGTGCCTCAAATAAGACATTGTAGTCTTGTAAGACTACAGAATTTTTACTTGAAATAAAAATTCTAAACAGTAGACGAACTGGTTTGTCATGCAAAGTCCAAGATAGAATTAAGGAAAGAAACTAATGTATTAATGGAAAAGCTGAAAGCTTGTATAATTAGTTTGGAGTTTTGACAACCAAAATCATCTTGATAGATCTGGATTAAGAGAATAGCTCTAAAAATTTCAATTTTGGTATACCTAAAAAATGACATGTAAATGCCTTCATGTTGAACCAGTAAAGGAAGAGTTAAGAAACAAAACAACCCAACAAGAAGTGAGAAACAACCATAACAGAAAGGTTTGCTGACATAATCAATAAATCTGATGGGCTGAACTACTGAATTCATTCCGTGTTGATAATAATCTTGAAATACTCAATTGAACAGACTATGAAACATAGAAACTTGATATTTAAGTAGATTTTAATGACTTAAAAGAAATTGAATGGAAATATAAGATATTAAATATATGTCAGGGGGATGCACACTTTCTAGAGCACTTTGGTGCTGCCTTTGATCTGAAACCGATAGCATTTGCATACTTCTTTGCCTTGGAAAGAAATTTGTCATGAATGTTGTTCTTTTGATAGGAAATCTAGTCTATGACAAGTTGTTATAGAAAACGTTTGATTTTTGCCTGCCTGATAGAGGTGGATGCTGATTTTTGAGGGTTATTGTCACTGATGCTCTAGATATGTTATATCTCTGCAAGTCCTTGAACACTTTGTCATGGTATTGTACCCTTGGATGTAAGAACAAACACTTTTGAGTGCATTTGGATGTCTTAACATACAATTCGTGTTTCATTCAATGATTCAAATCTTGTGGGACAAGGCTGTCTTGGTCTTTTTGCATGGGATGGGATGTGCCACATCTTAACACTTGGGATGGTGGGTATCCCACCCAGCCCATCCTGTTTTGATCCTACCTAAATTCCCAACATTCAGGACGATGCCCTGTCTTGACACCTGGTATGCCTTGTCATTCCATTGGGACATAATTCCTACTTTTATATCCATTAATCTAAATTAAAACGTTTAACTCTGTGGCCTTGAACATTTGGTTGCTAGAATGTACAATAGAATCTAATTCTTCTTTAAAATTCAAGCTGAATCAATTGCAATGATCAACCTTGTGCTATGTTGAGCTTTTTACGTGTACAAGTTCAATCCATTAGATTGTTGAGATGATATTGCTACAAGTGTAATTTTGAATGAATTTGGTATTCTAGTTCAACTAATAGAGTTGTGCTTTTGGATTATAAATGGGAATAACAAATTCCCCTTGCAATGGTTGATGTTTCTTTATTAAAACATCCCATGATGCCTTGAATTGTTCTGCAGTTAAGGCTACTGCTTACACAGTTCTTAAGATCTGCATGAAACCCCTCTCTAGGCAGGCAACTTCTTTACATTTTGTAACATATTCCACTTACATTAATAATGCATAGTGTTGGGGAAAAGTTGTGCAATTTCCTTCTTTTTAGCTGGGTCTCGATCTGTGAGTGGATTTCGGGTGCTGTCTGTACATTGCCTGTGGAAATGTTTCAGAGGTCTGGATGAATTATTGTCTAGTCTCATCTTTTATTAGAGCACATCTAAAACATTTGTGGTTAATGCCAACATATGGGGCGCATTCATGTTGTATTTTTTTTGGTCATATAGGTGTTTTCAATGATACCACATCACCAAAGTTTTGAGGTGCAAACCTTGACCTCCACCAGAGTGTTGTATTCCTAGTTTCCTGTTTGCTGTACCGCATACACACTTTAACAACAACTATGTTTGTTTTTATTTTTGTATGATGTTTATTTTAAATTATTTATAGGGATGCTCCCTAGGTATTTCCATTCCCAAAATTTCTTGAAAGATTTGTTTCTCTCCTGTTCAAGAATCTGCTCCTGTGTATGCTCCAAATTTAGATAGCTTGAAAGACAATCAAACATGAAAACACCACCTATTGTTGATTGTTAACATGCAGTTTGATCCTTTGAAGCACACGTTTTAGAGCAACTAATTGTCAAGTTCACGTGGTAACCATAAGCACTGTTATTGAAGGTGAAATTGTAGAATGAAAGATTTGACCATGCACTTGCAGTGGACTGGAAATGATCACACGGTGTGATTCACACCTCTTTTCTACAATTACCACATATGCAAAGTGATGCAGACCGGTAAACAGAAAACATGCAAGCATGCATGCCCAATTCTTTCATGTAAACAGGGCATGGGCATGCATGCCAAAGACATCTACCCTGTGTTTGGTGGGGGTCATAAGAGGATGGATGGATGGAATTGAAAAGATGGATGGTCTCTATCCACTGTTTGGTTCAAAAAGTTACAGGAAGGATGGATGAAAAAGGAGGGATTGTCCATCCATCCTGTCCCACCATTTTGCATCCTCCTAAATTGAGAGGATGAAGGATAGATGGAGCATTGAAGGATGGACTTTTGCATTGATAAAATTACCTCTCATTAATTTTTTTGATAAAAATATAATATTTTTTTACTTTTTTATTCATATTATTTATATATATTTTATATATAATACTATTAAATTTTATTAGTCATTATTTTAATTTTAGTATATAATTTTCATAATTATAATTAAATAATTAGATCTTCTATTTCTCTATTTATATGTATTATTTTTTAATTAACTATTTGTATAATATCAATTAACTATTTAAACTAAATTATAAATTAATTGATTATTTATATAATTAATTTATTAATAATTATTTTATAAAATCATGTATTAAATTAAATATTTATATAATTTTTTATATAATTATAGATTATAAAGATTATAAGTTTATACATTGTTCGCATTTTTAATATAAATAAGTGTTATAAATTGATAATAATAATATTTTTATCAAATGATAGTTTAGTAAAATGTTATATAAATATCATTCATCCTTCCTTCCATTCCTCCTATACCAAACAGAGAAGGAAATCATTTCCACCCATCCTTCTATTGTTTCACCAAACATATAAGAGGATAGATGAAAATCCATCCATTCTTCCTCCTCTATTCATTCATCCTTTATACCAAATAGAGGGTTAAAGTTACTAAGAGCATGTCAGGCATTTTTTACCAAAGATGACACCAAAGCTATTGTGTGATAGATAAATGTGACAAATCTTCTGAGTGAAATGGCTGTTATTTATTTCTGTATGATTTTGAAATAGAAACTCACTGCTTCCTACTTCTATTGATAGGTCACTCAACGCTACTTTGCTTTCTCGGAAGGACCTTATTTTCTGTGATTCTTTTTAGTGCGAGATTGCCGCATGAGAAATGTCTGTTTGCAAGGAAAATTTTTAGTGAGAGCTGTTAGTGGCTTTGACAATGGTTGAAACTGAAAGGCATTTGGAGGCATATACTTAATGACAGGAAATGTCTTTTTCTGTATTAGCTTATCCCTAAGTGGGCATTTTTCCATGTAAATTATGAATTCATAAACCCATAATCACCATCAGAATATCGATATCTTTACTGTAACGGTAATTAGATTCAAAATATTAGCAAACTAAGGAGTGGCAGCTACAGTGGGTTGCTCTAATTGGACATGGTGGAAACGTTGGTTCAGAAAGATTACCAGAATCCTGTTCCAGCAGTGCTTAGGTTGATGAGGTGGTATCAGGGAACTCTCCTTAAATTACAGGTTACTTGGACCAGATGATATTAGTTTGTTATCCCGGTTTCAAGTAATGTATTTCTGTGGAAGTAAATTGAAAAGCATTCCAAAATTTTATCCGAAGCGAGAAGGCATTTTGCAAGGCATACGAGAAGGCATTATGCAAGGCATTGTGCTTTGAGACTGTAAATAATAATTATATCGTCTCCTGTTAGCATGACAAGTTCTAGCGTAATGTTATTGCATCTTGGGCATAGTTTTAATGTTTGACCATGGTTTTATGGGTTCTCACGATAGGATTGTTTTAATGCTTGCCTTCGGTCTCAACATTATCCGGCAATCTGGCTCAGCATGTAGGCATGGGACAGGATATTTGTTTGAAGGAATTGTATGTGACGATGTGATTATCCGCCAATGAGGATGAAACTGTACGGATGCTTCCAGTTCCTGAAATCAGGTGCTCTTTATTACAAATTAACCTGTCGACTTTTATATTTACTCGCTCTGCCTTTTCGAATTATTTTCTTAACAGAAAAGAAGAACTACCTGTTAACTGTATTCAGTTTCTTCAGCTCACCAGCAGATCTAGAACTCAAGGCGTGCTAAGCAGAACAAATTATATATTTGTAGGTGGCAGATTGAGGTTGTCAAGATTTTTTTCTCTGATATCACATTGAGATGTTCTATGTTATATTTGAGTATCTACATTTTATAAATTTTGATAAAATTCAGATAGGCCGGGCCTGGTCGAGGGGGTGGGTGAGTTCAGCTCTGAGGGTACTAATAAGGAGGAAAGAGGGGTACGGCAGCAATAAGCTGTGCGAGTGAGAAAGATTTTGAGGGCAGCATGGAGAAACGGAATTTAGTTAACAAATGCTGTTATTTTTTTAAAAAATTACAAGTTAATTTGTATTTTAGTGTACTTATCAGCGGATAAGAAATACTGGCTAAGAGATTAAATCTGAACAATCTCATTGAGATGGACGAACATCTCATTTAAAAAATAAAATAAAAAAAAAAGGATATGGGGTCAACTGAATGATGGAAATTAGAGATGGGCATCAATCTCAATATATTCAGGGAGTTCAGATTTTTCTTAATTTTAGATTTGAGCATTCTTCAATAAGGAATGCAATTCAATGTGTTTGTATCAAGTGTAGATTTGTGGGTTTCAAGGAGAGATCTAAAGTCAGATTTTATTTATTAAAATATGAGATTATGAGGAATTATACAATATGATACGTTTGAAGAGGGGGATGATTTTATAGGGCCGAATGACAATGGTAATAATGATAATATAGGTGGTGGGGAGCTTTATATTGATGATATAGTTGGCTTGGTTAATGATGCTTGTGATGGAACTGGTGAAGATGTTGATTGGATAATAAGCATAATCAATACAATTCTAGTGGCTCATGTATGTTTGAAGAAACTCATATTGAAGCTATTAAATTTTACTGTATGTTGGAAGAAGCTCAAGAAAATTTTATTCTAGTTGTGAATATTCAAAAATATTAGTTATCAATAAATTATTTCACATTAAGTGGTTTCAAATGGAGCAATAGTTTACTTGATAATTTGTTTGAATTATTAAGATTGCTAATTCCTAACAGGAAAAAGATATTGCCCAATTTACATTATATTGCAACAAAGTATATTACCGAACTTGGGCTTGATTATGTGAAAACAGTTATTTGAAAAAAATAATTATATAATTTATTGAGATAAATATGCTGATGCAAGGGATTGTCCAATTTGTGGCTTGTTTAGGTGAGAAAATATCTCTAATAAGATATTATGTTATTTTTCATTATAGTAGAGTTAATAAAAATTATATATACAGAGAGCCTTTAATATGATGTGACATAAAGAGATGTGGATGATGTGCCATCCAGTGGATACTATTGTTTGAAAGCTATGGGTAACATAAATTATTTGCTAATGATCTTCAAAATGTTAGACTTGGTCTTACTTGGTGGATTTCAACCATTTGAAAACATATACTCACGAAGCATTTGGCCTTGTTGTTTTGGTTGCTTACGATCTACCCTCCTTGGATGTGTACGAAGGAACCTCATCTAAAGTTGTTCTTACTTATGCTTGATCCCAACTTTTCTAGTATATACGTAGATTTATATTTACAATCATTGGCTAAAGAGCTGATGGAATTATGAAAAGTGGGTGCTGAAACTTATGATGTACACATGAAACAAAATTTTAGATTGGGTGTAACTAGATTGTGGACTAGTGATCTTCCTACATTTGGTGATTTGTTTGGATAATCAACAATGGGTTATCTTGCATGTTCTTGTTATCGTTAAGAGACCCTCACATGAAAGGGTGCAAAAAAGGTATTTGGTTTTTTATGTACATACCCTCTTACATTAAAATTTGCACGTATATCCTTTCAGAATTAATATTTACATGTATATCCCTATAAAATACTTATTTTACATATATATCATTCTTTTTTCTTTTTTTTGCATATGTCCTCGTATCATCCAATATTATTAAGCCAGCAATTTAAAATTAACATGGTTGAACTACCCTTAAAAGTTAAATATGTAAAAAACTATTTATAAGGTTATGCATACAAATAGCAATTTTGTATAGGTATTCATGAATTTTTATATATTTAGGAGGATATACATGCTAAAATATCCTTGGATTTTTGCATTAACCCTTCTAAACATTGGAATTTGCATAAATACCCTCCCAAATTGATATTTGTGTGCATGTGCTTACAAAATATTATTTTTGCAATAATACTTTCAACATAATGATTCAACTGATGCCATTAGCCAAAATTATATTTATTTAACTTAAAAATTAACTAAAAGTATGGAATTATCTTTTTATCTCTAAAGCGGGTAATAGGTTAATGAGTCTTGCTTGAAACTTTCCGACCCATTGAACTTCCCCTTTTCTTATGCAATCACTCTCTTCTCGTCTCTTTACTTTATTGGAGTTCTCACCATCTGAATCTATCTCCCTGGTGTCACCAAAGTTCTCTCTTCATTGTACTCATTTTTATATAAGGATGGTTGAGTTCCACCTTTAGCTTTATAGATTACTATAAGGAAAGCAATGTGTGAGATTAGTCATATTTATCTTTTAGTATGTAAGATTTATAATATTTATCTTTTAGAGCCGGAAAACTTCTTATGTACAAATAGATGGTTAATTTAAAATTATTGTGACAAGATGCTTGTTGCCCAGCTATACAATCCAAGAGGGGGGGGGATGGTGAATTGGATTATAAAAAAATTAAGTGAAAAGTGAACCACAAAATATGCCTTGAAAGTGATATATAATGTGCAGTGATGATCAAGAACAATGTGTAGGATATTGAGACAAGCAATGAGAAATTAACGCAAGAGAATAAGAGAAGATAGCAATACACTACAAACACAAGGGTTTATAATGGTTCGGTACCAATCCAGCACCTGTATTCACTCTCCAAGCTCTTACTTAAAAATTTCAATCTACTAATTATATATAATGATTACAATATTGGATCCCACTGACCCTAGCTTTCTTAAGCTAGGCATTTATTTTTCAAATACAAACCAACTCTATACACTCCGATTTAAGATTCAGATCAATCTTTCCCAAGTTTTGAAATCTCCAAAATTTTTATACAAAAATAGCAAGCAAGAAGAAGATATATAATAATGTAAAATAAATTTAGCTTCTTAATGAGTATAATAAAACTTTAAATATACTTTAGTCAAGGTTGGAGAAGCCTTTAAGAACACTTTCAGATGGAATGGAGAGTTGAATGTACTTTGGAGAGGTGGTTGAGCTTGAATTGAATGCTTCTTTATCTTAGAGCTGTAATCTCTTAGAAATAAATTTTTCTCTTGATTTTTCTTAAGTTTTTCCTCTTTTTGAATGGCTTTATACCTTCAATCAATGTTGGAAGAGTGAACAATAGCTGTTTAGAGCTATTAGAGAGTATTTAATAAGAATTTAATGTATCAAAAGTAGGCTAGAAAATTAGTCATTACGCATATTTCTGTCTCAGAGATCGATCCATGGGTCGCCCTCTGGCATAGGAGTCGACCCATGTGTCGGCCCCTAGCATAGGGGTCGCCCCTTGCAATAGAATAGAAACATCACTTTTCTATTTTTTTTGGTCTGTGACACAGTAGGAGTTGATCCATGGGTCGTCCCCTGGCATAGGGGTCGCCCCATGGGTTACTCCTTTTTGTGCGCCAACCCAAAAACAGCATGCTGGTGCCTTTTTTCAAAAAGAGCCAACCTAGGGTCGTCCTTTTTTGTTCAGATTGATTTTTCTTCAATTTTTGGCTTTCAAAACTCTCAAAATTACCTTCAAAAGATATGAAATCTTCTTTAATGCTCTTGAGGCTTTCAAAAAATATTATCTTGATCTTCAATTTGATAAAATTATAACTTTGACCTTTTTCAAGTATTTTTATCAATTCAAAAATTCTTGAATATCTTGACATACACATTTAAGCTTCTTTAAAGATAAAAATCATTAGTACTCTTCTCAAATATTTTGTAGTCATCAAAATCAATTCTTAAAATAATAATCTTTTCTTTTTTAATGATGATAAAATATTTGAGTATAAGTAAAATAAGATATATAGAGCATCGGAGTAAAGTAGTGGCATTAAAGATATATGAGCTTAAAATCAAGACAATATACAAGACATAGTACCAAAGTCAAAAGATAGGTGATATAGTGCATCATTAGAATAAAAGATAGAGAGTGCAATCATAGTATAAACCCTAATTTCACTAGATAAATTAGCTTCTTTTAGAAGAGTGGTTAGGGGCTATGAACCATATATGTTAAAAAAATTATCAATCAAACATATATTTAAAGGATTGCCACATACATTTGAGAATTTCTAAAAATTTTGAATTTGAAAATTTCTAAAAGTTGAAAATTTTAAAAAATATTACTTATACCAAACAATATATTTACTCCCTCTTTTTGGCATCATCAATTAAAGTCTACTCCCCCCTTTTTTTGGATAAAATCTACTCCCCATTTTTGATCAAATGTGAGGAACCTGCCGCTTAAAAGATAACACATGATACACAATTAAAGAACTCAAAGGACATTCAATGTTCATGACAAAATAAAATGCCATCTTCACATTAGCTACAAGTACCTAGTTCTAGCCAAAATGCATGAAAAGATGACATTGAGTTCACATAACTCATAACTACATAAAGTCAGTCAAATACATCAATACATATAAAAGTAGTCAACATCCATATTCCATCCATAAAATACAACATAGCACGAAGACTAATCATCAAAATCAAAGGAAGAAATCTCATGATGAACAAAAGGATGAGATGAGGCACGACCACATCGGCCTCGACTCTTATTAGAGGATCTGGCATGGGTGGAGGAAGGAGATGGTCTGGAAGTCTAGAAAAAAATAGGAGCTCTAGTCAGTAATAGAACCCTAATGGAGTCAAGCTAACTTAGTGCCCTCGATATAGACTACAGAAGTAAGCCAATCTCCATAGAAGTATTTTCACCTGAACCTCTGATCTCTCGTCTCAGTGTCTCAATCGCTAATCCAATCAAACCATGCAGCCTACCTACGTCAACTAATAGATCTGACAAATATGTAGTGTCATCATTTGGTCTAGCAGTCACCTTTAATACTAGTCTCCTCAACTCGCTCTCCAAAACTAAGCCTTTATCGCTGAGCCTAAGAACAAAGTCCTTAAGGAGCTTAAGTCTTATGCCCATATCAGAGATCGTCTGTATCACCATGAAGATGTGAGTAACCATGGTCTGATCTGATGGAGTCATATAGTGGCTCTTCTCTGGAGAAGTATCTCTGGCTACAGGAAGAATACCAGCAAACTGCTCTGAAATAGTCCTCAGCTGATCATCCTTTAGTCTGATGGATGAATGACGGGATCGATGCCCAAATTGTGGCTCAATAGAAACTTCCCTATCTGCCTCAAAAGGATCTACCTCAGGATCTGAAACAAACTGAATATCTGAGGATTTATGCTCATAAGGCAATGGAGGTCCCTCCCTCTCAGCTCTGTTCTCCTCCTTCTTACTGCCTTTACTCCAATGGCCATCAGCTTTGGTGAAACCCATCCAATATAGAGTATGGTGATTGTAAGTATCCGTGTGGGATAGGCGACTAGTGGCCTCCCCTTCAAAACTGATCCCAAATCTCTTGAAGATAAGTGTGAGAGCCATTCCATGAGGTAAATGAGCTTTAGATCTATTTAGGGTCTCATGCATTGCTTCAATCATAGGCATGGGAAGGTTAATGAGAATTTCATAGATAATATGGTGCATAACACATATGTCTCTCTCCAAAAGAAAATCATGTCTACCCCCTTAGGAAAAAATATTATTGTTATCATGTGATGGAGGAGTCTTATTTCAACATTTAAATCTTTAGCTTCTATTTTACTAATTCCCCTTACATCCTCTATTCTCAAAATGGATTTAAAACCATCTTCTTTGTTGGAAAGTTCTTCTTTACAAGATCCTTCACAAGGAAAGTGTAGAATTTCTCCAAGATGATACGAATCCAAAACAATTTCTACACCCTTAATTGAAGATCTATCAATTCCATCATGATAAATAAGGTTTTGATAAAACTCTCTAACAAGATCAACATAGGTTGTTTCTTTAAGCATACAGTAAAAACTCCAACCTTGCCTCTTGATCTTTTCTCCAATTGAAAAATGTTCCCTTTCAAAGAAATTGAAATTTATATTTCTTTCTAACTCAACTTTTCTTGTAGAAAAGGATACCTTGCTCAAAGTAACTGGAGGGGAAGATGGAATAGGAGCGTGAGCAGCTTTCTTCTTCCTCTATTCTTCTTCAAACACATGGGTGGATTTTCTTCTTTGAGGGAGATTCATCCTCCGCACCATAGGGAGGGCAATGGAGAGCAAGTCTCGGCCAAAGAGAGTGAGAGGAACTAAGTTCTAAAGAAGGGAAGGTGGGAGAAGAAGCTTTGAGGTGGAGAAGAAGAAGAAATGGAAGATTTGTGGTTTGAGGGGAAATGATTTTCGGGCTTGAAGAAAGCTTCAACCGCAAGTGATTTCAGCTCAAAGAAGTCAAAGGAGGAGACATTCACCTGATTAGAGACGTGATTTGAAAAAAAAATTGAGGAAAGTGGAGCCTTGGTTTCATGGGTTTCAAGAGGAGGAGAGGGGTTTCACGGAAGAAGGAAAAAGAAAAGGAAAGGGATCGACCTGCGGATGTTCAGTGGAAGGGGATGTTAAAAAATAGAGAAGGGGCGTCTGAAATAAAAGAACCAAAAAGACCTAAATGCCCTTTAGGGCATCCCTTTTGTCATCCCTTTTTCATAAGGTGACCTAAGGGGCATCCAATTCAGCCCAAAAATAAAAAAATGTGATTTTTCTCCTAAAAAAAAATTGAGGAGAAGATTTGTGATGAGATTGATCAAGACCAATAGGAAATTTAGACTCAAAAAATGAAATCAATGGCCTTAAAAATTGATCAAAAGGAATTGGAAGATGAAACAAGTTGAGATCAAAATAATAACACTAAGCACATGGATCCAAAATTTTTAGTTCTTTTCTAATTTCACAAAATGTATCTTCATTCAAAGGCTTTATAAAAATATCTGTTAATTATTTTTTCAAGCATATAAAGTCAATCATCACATCATTATTTTGCACATGTTCTCTTATAAAATGAAGTCTTATTTCAATGTGCTTAGATTTAGAGTGTTGGATTAGATTTTTGGTTAGATTAATTATCTTAATATTATTACATCTTATGAGAATGTTATTAAGTTTCATGCTAAAATCTTTGAGTTATTGTTTAATCTACAAGATTTGTGCACAATAACTTTTGGCTGTAATATATTCGGCCTCGATCGTAGATAATATCATCGAATTTTATTTTTTGCTAAACTATGAGATTAAATTTATTTCAAAAAACTGGCAAGTTTTACTGGTATTTTTTCTATCTAGCCTACATCCAACAAAAACTGCATCTGAAAAGCCAATTAAGTCTATTGATGATTGTTTGGAGAACCATAAGTCTAAAGTTTAAGTCCCTTTTAAGTATTTTAAGATTCTTTTAATAGCATTTAAGTGTGATTTCTTAGGATCAGAATAAAATCTAACACACATATACACACTAAATATAATATCAGATCTACCAACTGAGATATAATAAGAAACCTATCATGCCTCTATAAAGCTTTAAATCAATACTTTTACCTTCTTCATCCTTGTTTAGTTTGCACGAAGGGCTCATAGGGGTGCCGATAGTCTTGGCGTCCTCCATTTCAAATCTCTTTAGTAGCTCTCTTGTGTATTTACTTTGATTAATGGAGATCCCTTTCTTCGTTTGTTTGATTTGGAGTCTAAGAAAAAAATATGAGTTCTTCCATCATGCTCATCTCGAACTCTTCCTGCATGAGCTTGACAAAGTCTTGACATAAAGCTTTATTAGTAGATCTAAATATGATATCATCAACCTATATTTGAATAACTTGGATGTCATCATGATTTTTTTTATAAAAAGAGTAATATCTATATATATTTTTTAAAAAATTATTATCTAACAAAAATTTACTAAGTCTTTCATACCATACTCTAGGTGATTATTTTAAACCATATGAGGCTTTATTTAATTTAAAAATATGATTAAGAAAAGTATGATTTTCAAAGTCAGGAGTTGCTCAACATATACTTCTTCAGATATATATCTATTTAGAAAGGCACTTTAATATCCATTTAAAATAATTTAAAGTTTATATAATATGCATAAGCAAGCAAGAGTCTGATGCCTCTAATCTAACTATCGGTGCAAATCTCATCAAAATCAACTCCCTCTTCATAGTTATATCCTTTGGCTACTAATTTTATTTTATTTCTAATTATATTTTTATTTACATCTAACTTATTCCTAAATATCCACTTAGTTTCAATTATGGGATGATCTTTAGATCTTGTTATTAAAGTCTATATATTATTTCTTTTAAATTGATTAAGTTCTTCTTGTATTGTATTAATTTAATTATGATCTTTTCAGCTTCATTTATAGTTTTTGGTTCAAAAAAAAAAAGATGATTACATGCATCTTTAAGTGATGAACAAGTTCTTACTCCATATGTAGGATCATCAATAATAAGTTTTTGAGATGGTTGTGAGCATTCCTCCATTCTCTTGGAAGATCATTTATATTTTGAGATTGCTTTTGTAGATCATATTATTTCTTACCCTCATTTTTATGTTTGTCTTCATATTCTTTGTCATTTTGGAGTGTTCAGTTCTTTAGGGTGAGCTCATTTATCCCTTCCATAATTGGACTTGCATTATCAACAATCTCTCTCTTTTTTGATGAAAGATTATTAGTCTCATCAAAAACTGTATGTATTGATTTTTTTATTAACTAAGATCTATTTGTTAAAAACTCTAAATACTTTGCTAGTAGAGGAATAACCAAAAAAGATAGCTTCATTGGACTTTACATCAAATTTTTCTAATTTATCTTTACCATTGTTTAAAAAAAAATATCAACAATCAAAAATATGAAAATACCCAATGTTTGGTTTTCTACCTTTTCAAAGTTCATAGGGTATTTTCTTTAAGATGGGTCTAATTAAGGCATAGTTTAGATGTAGCATGCCATGTTAATTACTTTTACCTAAAAATATTTTAGGAGATTGCTTTCATATAGCATGGTATGGGCCATTTCTTCTAGTATTCTAATTTTTTTTCTGCCATCCTATTTTGTTGGGGTGTCCTAGATGCAGAAAAATTATGCTCAATCTCTTTTTTATTACAAAACTTTTTAAAATCTTGATTTTCCAACTTGATTCTATGATCACTATGAATATTAAGAATTAATTTTTTTTTTATTTGAAACTTTCTGATAAAATTTAGATAAAGCTAAAAATGCCTCATCCTTATGTGCTAAGAAAAGAATCCATGTAAAATGAGAGAAATCATTGATAATTGCAAAATCATATCATTTATCACCTAAGCTAGTAGCTTTAGTAGGTCCAAACAGATCCATATGCAATAATTCTAGTGGTCTAGAAGTTGAAACTATGTTTTTAGATTTGAATGAAACTCTAATTTTCTTACCTAGTTGGCATGCATCACAAATTCTATCTTTTTCAAAATTCAATTTAGGCAAACTAACAACCAAATTTTTTTTGATAAGTTTTGAAAGAGAATTCATGCTTATGTGAGCAAGTCTACAGTGCTAAAGCCATCATTGACTTTGATATTCATTGCTACTAGATATTGCATATTTTGCATGAAAAGATTATCCAAATATACCATGTAAACATTATCATGCCTATGTCCAATAAACCTTATGCCATCATTGGGACCAGTTACAATACATATTGAAGATTCAAAAATAACTTTGTAGCCCTTATTAAAAAATTGACTAATGCTTAGAAGATTATGTTTAAGACCATCAATCAATAAAATATTTTCAATGAATTTGGAGGGAGTGATACTAATGTTATCTATGTCGATGATCTTGCTTTTGCCATTATCTTTCAAGGTGACCATCCCTCCATCTTTTGCATCAAGAGTAATGAATTGAGATTCATCACTCATCATGTATCTTGAGCACCCACTATCAAGATATCATTTTCTTTTTGATCCTTGGGTGAAAGACACACCTACACAGAAAATTAAATTTTAACTTTAGATACCCTAGCTTTCTTGGATCCTTGTTGGTTAGTCACTATAGTTCTTTTTGGAATCTATACCATCTTTACATTAGAGCCTCTAGATTTACTTAAAAAGCATGTATATGATTTATGACCTACTTATCGTAGTTGAAATATGAAACTTTTGATGATTTATCAAGAGAAGAGTTCACAAAAATATTTTTCAAAAATTTTTATTTCTTCAGTGGGTTATAACCAAGATCAACTTTGTTATACACCATCCTTTGATTGTCAAAAATCATTTGATATTTATCTAAATTTAAAATAAATTTTTCTATAATTGGTTTCAATTTAGTTACTTCTAGTTTTAAGTTCTGATTTTCTTGAGTTAGAATTCTATTTTCATTTGACACAACTTTCTTTGTTTTAATAAACATTGATTTTGCATTTTCAGTTCTTTATTTTTTAGTCCTAACTTCTTTAGATTATCTAATAAGTCATAAAATGCCTCTTAAAGTTCATCAAAAGTAAATTCACTTGAAGGTTCAGAGGTTATTTTATTTTTATGTATCATAAGGCATAAGTTTGCTTCTTCATAGGTGTCTTTATCGGAGCTTGAATCATCGCTGTCACTCTATGTAGCCACCATTACTTTCATTTTGAACTTTTTAGGGGCCATCTTGAGTTGTGGGCATTCAGATATGAAGTGATCTAATTTTTTACACTCATAGCATATGAGAGGTTGCTCCTTATCTCTTTTTTTACTGTGCTCCCCTTTGGTTTGTAGCCTTCTCCTCATCCTTTGCTTTCTTTTCTTCATGAATCTTTTAAATTTTTGTATGATGAGAGCCAATTCTTCATCTTCATCATCATTTTTAGTTTGATCAGATTTCTCCTCTTCATATGTAGTGGACTTAAGAGCAATTATTTTCTTCTTCTTGATCTCTTCTTCATTGTGTTGTCTCATGGTCAGTTCATGAGTCATGAGCGATTCTAGAAGCTCCTCCAAATGTAAAATATGGAGATCCTTCATTTTTTGAATTATGGTGACCTTTGCTTTCCATGTTCTTGGTAGAGATCTAAGAACCTTTCTTACAAGATCACTATTGGAGTAAGACTTATCAAGACTCTTAAGACTATTAGTAATATTAGTAAAGGAAGTAAACATTTCAGTGATAGACTCATCAGATTTTATTTTAAAAAATTCATATTTATGTACTAGCATGTTAATTTTTAATTCTTTAACCTAATTTGTACCTTCATGAGTCATCTCTAGTCTATCTCAAATTTTTTTAGCTAAATGATAGGTTGAAATATGATTGAATTTATTTGCATCTAGTGTATAATACAATATATTCATGGCTTTAGCATTGAGCTGAGCTATTTTCTTATTAACCTCATCTCATTTTTTTCAGACTTAGTTGATTCCATACCTTCAATTAATTTGATGGGTGTATGTGGTCCATTGACTATGATATTTCATATATCATGTTTAAGTACTTGAATAAAAATCTTCATCTGAACTTTCCAATAAATGTAGTTAGACCCATTGAAAAGTGAAGGCCAGTTTGTGGACTGTCTCTCGATAAGTGAAGCACCAACTTGGATTGTCATAGATCTTTGACTCTTGATGATGAAATCAAGAAGGCACTAGAGCACTGGGCTCTGATACCACTTGTTGCCCAGCTATATAATCCAGAAGGGTGAATTGGATTATAAAAAAAAAATTAAGTAAAAAGTGAACCACAAGATGTGCCTTGAAAGTGATATGTAATGTGCAGTGACAATCAAGAATAATGTGTAGGATATTGAGATAAGCAATAGAGAAATTAACACAAGAGAATAAGAGAAGAAAATAACACACCATAAATATAAAGATTTATAGTAGTTTGGTGTCAACCCAGCACCTACATCCACTCTCCAAGCTCCTACTTTAAAATTTCAATCTACTAATCATATATAATGATTACAATATCGGATCCCACCAACCCTAGCTTTCTCAAGCTAGATACTTATTTCTTAGATACAAGCCAATCTTATACACTCTGATTTAAGGTTCAGATTAACCTTTCCCATATTTTAGAACTGCTAAAATTTTTACACAAAAATAGCAAGCAAGAAGAAGATATATAACAATGTAAAACAAATTTAGCTCCTTAATAGGCATAATAGAACTTTAAATATACTTTACTCAAGATTGGAGAAGCCTTTAAGAACACCTTTAGATGGAAAGGAGAGTTGAATGTACTTTAGAGAGGTGGTTGAGCTTGAATTGAATGCTTCTTTATCTTGGAGCTGTAATCTCTTAAGAACAGATTTTTTTGAGTTTTTTCTCCTTTTGAATTACTTTATACCTTCAATCAATGATGAAAAATGAATAGTAGCCATTTAAAGCTGTTGGAGAGCATTTACTTGGCATTTATTATATCAAAAATAGGCTAGAAAACTAGTTATTACACACATTTCCATCTCAGGGGTCGACCCTACGACAGAATAGAAACATCACCTTTCTATTTTTGACCTACGATGGGGGTTGACCCATGGGTTGCCTCTTTTTGCATGCCAGTCCAAAAATAGCATGCCGGTGCCCCTTTTCAAAAAGGATTGACCTAAGGGTCATCCTTTTTTTCTCAGATTGATTTTTCTTCAATTTTTGGCATCTGAAACTCTCAAAATTGCCTCCAAAAGATTTGAACTCTTTTTTAATACTCTTGAGGCTTCCAAAAAATATTATCTTGATCTCTAACTTGATGAAATTGTAACTTTGGCCTTCTCCAAGCATTTTTATCGATTCAAATTTTTGAATATTTTGAAATATACATTTAAGCTTCTCCAAAGATAAAAATTATTAGCCCTCCACTCAAATACTTGGTAGTCACTAAAATCAGTTCTTAGGACAACAGCATCCCTTATACTGGGCCTTTTCTTCTACCATGAAATTGAAGCTCCAAAGATAAGTGGCGTCAGATAGCCAATGTAAAGTATGGCCTTCTACCACATGGCTATTGAGGTTGTTAGTGAATCTGAAGGGTTCTGAAATCCTTCAGTGATTTTGTTTGACCTAATATTAATTAGATTAGTCGATACGTAAATAGTCTTAGGTGAAAGATAGAAAACATGCAAAAGCGACCTTTTGAAGTTGACCCTAAAACATTATGAGTCAACCTAATTAAGGATGAGTCAATTTCAGTTACAAAAGAGTCAACCTCACAATGATCTCAAGGAGTGTTGGGAAATGTGTCCCAAAAAGCCAATCGTCAAGCTATTGACGGTTGAGCAACCAAGTATTGTAATTGATTTGTTAATAAATAAAATATATTTGGCATTTTCATCATAAGCTTTCATCTTCTAATGAACTCCGTTGTTATGATGAAGTCCTTAGGACTATTTAGATTCGATAAAGAGAGGATTTATCGATTAGTCCTTAAAACTGTTCACGATCAAATGATAGGCTGTTAATAAGGACAACAGCTTCTATCGAGCATAGGTCGCTGTAGGCCATATGGGTTGGTTGTCCTCTTAACCAAGGAGTGTGGAGACACTGGTATGGCATACAGGTGAGATGTAAGGGTACATCATCATTGAACATGACCAACTCCAGAGTATTCTGCTGTCGAGAATATCTCTGATGGGATATAGGTATAAGTGTCCCTTAGACCTGAGATCGCCTCAGTGACTTGCAAGCAACTCACTGTGCTTTGGTACTGGACTAACTGAATTTCTAATTTAGGAACGGAAAGCTTCTGGGCACAGTCAAGTACTTGCGAAGTCAGAGTGTGATCGAGATGGGATTGACCACTCCAAGAGTTGGAGAAGAATGAGTCGCTGTATTTCAATTTAGCAAAACCTTGGCCAGGGTAATCCATCAGATGGATTTGATATTTTGAAATACAATGTGGACAACCTGATCAGAGTTGACAGTTAAACTCTGGGGTGTCCTATGATCATTTTGGTCAAGGGGATGAATTATATGAAAACTATATCCGCATGGGTTCTAAGGATGTTGTTCTACACATTCGACCTATCCGGTCGTCGGGTACCATTGCTAGATGGTCACCTCGATTGGTATAGAAATTTATTTCTATGCTACCGGCTTAGGTTCGGACCTATGAGGTCACACACATTAGAGTTCATGATCCGATCGGATGGTTGATCAACGATTAAGAATCGTTCTAGGGTTTAATGATCAATACGATTGACATTTAACCTAGTGCAAGTGTTGCAGGAGGATCGATTAGCAATTCGATTGCTAATTGGCTTAATTTGATTAAGCAAATGGGCTGAGATTAAGTTTAATTAAATATAATTTAATTAAATTTGATTTAGGCTTGATTGGATCAAGTTCAATTGGTTTATTGGATAAGCCAAGTGCAAGGAAAAACTAGTCCTAGTTCAACTAGGACTTGGGTCAATCTAATTTCTAATTTGATTAAAAAATTAAATCAGATTTAAATCTAATTTAATCTGATTAAATTAGGTTCTTAATTGGGTTAAGACCTATTTTAATTAGGTTGATCTAATTTTGGTTTGATTTAGTTTGAGAAACCAAATTAAAACAAGTCATGAGATAGAATCCTAGTAAGACTAGGATTCCACCTTGCGCCACATAAGCCTTCCCCACGCCCTCTCTCTTATTCAACGCCAATCTCCATTAATTTTGTGCAACAAAACCCCTCTCCTAGGTCTCTCCCACGTTCACAAAAGGTTTCCTCTCTTCTTTCTTACATGGAAGGTGGTTTGGATCAAATAAAAAAAGAATAAGTTTGGATTTCGAATTCTATAAGATAAAGTTTTAGAAATCCAAAACTCTTTCAATTTTGCACCAAATTTATCCAAATTTTTTTTAGAATTTTTATGGATTTTAGGGTATATATTGTGCATCCTTTTCTGGTGATCCATGCATGAAAATAAGGAGGAGGTGCTCAAGAGTTGGGCGCCCCTTATCTTGCCATGTTTGGATAAGCCTTGACTAGGTATTTGACCTAGACAAATACTCTATCATATCTCTCTATATAAAATGAGTTTCTTTATGAAATTTTCGAAGAATACATAGATTTGAGAGACTTCTGGGCCATCCAAAAATCAGAGAGAAAGACCTTTGGGTCGTGGAGATATAAAAAATACAAGTTAGGATGTCTAGAGAGAGAAACGAGAAGAAGAAGAGGGTCTTCTTCTAGGGTTGTTTGTTTTCATATCTTTCCTCCCTCCATCTTAAGTTTCCTGAGAGCGTCTCAGATCTGAAACTCCTCCTTCTACTTTTCATCTTTGGAAGAGTCCAAATCAAGAAGAAGGAGGCACCTGATCAACCATCAAAGAAGGATCAGCGCAGTACTAGCATACTGTGCTGATTTTTTGAAGCAGGACTTCTGATCGAGATTCGTGGGCTCGTGTGGATGACTCCTAGAGGCCGGACATATGTGCGGCTTGCAACATCATCCTCAAGCCCAGATCAGCGAGGTTAGAACATCTAACTTGCAAGGTAATAGATCTGATCTATTGTTTAATACATACATTAGATGTAGTATAGAAACATGTTGATATGATCAACATGTAGTTCATGCTATTTTTATATATTTTAATTTTTGATTTAATGCTATGTAATAATCATGTAATAGGATCTTAGATTTAGGGATTCTCTAGTTTTAGAAAATAAATTTTGATTTATTTTAGTCTTCCACTGTATGATCTTGAAAAAGTTTCAAGATCTAACCCTGAAACCCTAGATCTGGTTCCTACAAGGAGAAGATAGAATGTATAAAAGAATAGCCTATCTAAGAGACCCTTAGCACTTCAAGAGTTGATCCATAGTAGACTCAACTTGACTCTAGAATGGCCGCTGATGCAAGATAGAGGATGGTTAAAAACCTAGCATTCCAAGTGTTGTCTCAAGGCTTTAATTTTGAGGAAAATAAAATATTTGAGTAAACATGGTACTAATTGAGTGTTTTAAGAATGGTTGTAGGATTTCTCAAATACTCACAATGACCTACTTCATAAAGGAAGAAAATCTCTCAAACAAGTCAAGTTGGAAGGTTTTTAAAGACCAATATTATAACTTTTGGCATAGACAAGTCAACTCCTGATATCCATGAGTCGACTCTCGATTGACTATCAGAAGAAAAAAGGAACCCATATTTTTGATGGTTAGGAGCTAACTCCTAATTGACCATAGGTAGAAATAGAGAACTCATATTTTTGAAGGTCTCTCAAGTTGACTCCCAAAAATCCATGAGTGACTCTAGCATGTTGGAAGAAATTGGCATGGTTCATGAATTGACCCTAGCTCCTTCATGTATCGACTCCAGAATGACCAGGGCCTACAATATCCATCTAATTAAAACATGTCATTAGCTAACTTCTGTGTGTCTTTTTTTTTTTTTTAATTTCATATTGATATTTTTTATGAGTTAATTTCTTAATTTATTATGGAGAATAACTCCAGGATAAGGTGTTGTGTGTATATTTTCTTTGTTGCTTAGTGGATATATTATTTATTAAATTTTGCATTCAGACTTAACTATCAGCACCTTGAATTTGTAAATATTGTTATGATCATTGTATGTTAGCCTCTCAAAATTTCACTTCAGTATCTTTTACTTATTTTTTTTTAATGTTTATTTTAGATACATATATAGCTATGGACATAGATTGGAGTTGGTTGAATCTACCAAGGTATTGAAGATTGGTTTATAAGGCTAGAATTTGTATATATATAACACTTAGATTCTCATTTTATCTAGTATTTATCTTTTTAGGAGGATAGTAGAGTATCTTAAGGGAGTTGATGGATTCATCAAGTATGCATGTTGGAGATTGGGCAGCGATACATTTAAGTGCCATTATCTACAGTGTGTTTGTGATCAGACCTATGATAAAGGCATAATTAGAGCACATTTAGCTTTTAATGAAGTTATTAGGGATAAGAAACTTTGAGAATTGCATTCTAGTATTTTAGCTCATAGTATCCCTTTTAACAAATAGGACAAGCGGAGATTGCACTAAAGATGATGGCATACATAAAATGGTACTAGATGCACTTAAAGCTGTAGCTGATGATGATAAGAAATTTGAATATGATGATACTGGTCTAGGAGATGGAGATAGATATTTAAATGGATTAAAAAAGTTGCTTAAAGATTCATAGGAACTATTATTTGAAGAATGTAAGAGTTTTAAGGAGCATTCTTTTGTTCTCCGTCTGTTCAACATTAAGTGCAAGACTGGAATGTCCCAAAAGGTTTTTGATTTGATGATGCGGCTGTATAAACCCCTTCTTCTAGAAAGCAATGCACATCCAAATTCTTTTTATGAAGTTAAAAAGATGTTGCCGCATTAGGTTATAGTTATAAAAAGATTGATGCGTGTCCCAATAATTGCATTTTGAATTGGGGGAAGAGAATAAGGATCGAACAAGTTGCCAAAAATGTGGAGAGGATAGATGGATTGAAAAAGAAACTTATGATGGCCATTGAGGGAAAAGAAAGTTTAGAAAGATTCTTTGCTATTTTTCATTAATTTTCAAGACTTTAGAGGATGTACATGTGCTCTGAATTGGCTGCAAAAATAACATGGCATAAAGAAGAGCAAAAAGTAGATGGCATCTTGAGACATCCAGCTGATTCATCTTATTGGAAATCTCTTGATGTTATTAATGATTTTGGATTTGACCCTCAAAATATTCATCTTGGCTTGGCAAGCAATGGGTTTAATCCTTTTGGTAATATGAGTGTGAGCTATAGCATTTGGCCGATTATTTTGCCGCCTTATAATTTGCCGCCATGGAAGTGTATGAAATGGCCTTATATATTCCTATTCTTGCTTATACCAGATCCACATAGACCTGGTAACAACATTGATGTTTACCTACAATCTCTCATTCATGAATTAAATCTTTTGTGGAATGGAGTTGACACATATGATGTTTCGAGAGGCGAGAGGTTCAACATGCATGCTGCATTATTGTGGACCATAAATGATTTCTCTACATACGCATACTTGTCAAGTTGGAGCATGAAAGGATGATTGGCTTATCCATAATGTAATAAAGACACATGCTTCGATTGATTATATTCTAGTGGAAAATATTATTATAATGGTCATAGATGGTGGTTGGACAAGGATCATAAATTTCGATGAATGAAGTCACGATTTGATGATAAGGAAGAAGATATGAGAGATGCACCTACTCTACCTTCTGGGTGTGAAGTATTCCAGCAAGTAGAGGGTCTTACTTTTACCTTAGAAACTTCTAAAAATGTGAAGAAAAGAAAAAGAAACTCAAACAAGAATTTGAAGAGAGCACCAAAGCAAAAGAAATCAAAGAAGAGGAATATTATAAAAGAGCCTGATAATGTTGAGGAAGACAAATACCTGACATGGAAAAAGAAGAGTATCTTTTTTGATTTGCCATATTGAAAGTTATTACTTGTTTGGCCATAATCTTGATGTAGTGCACATCGAGAAGAATATTTATGACAGTTTGATTAGAACATTATTGAGAATTGATGGTAAAAGTAAGGATGGCTTGAAAGCTCGACAAGACTTAGTCGATTTAGATATACGACCATCTCTTCATTCCAAAGCTCTAGATCTGAAAAAGACCTTGTTGCCACCAGCTCATTTCACATTGAGTAAAAAGGAAAAGGAAAGCATATGCCAAGTTCTTAAAGATGTGAAGATTCTTGATGGGTATGCAGCTAACATCTCTAGGCATATTGACCCTGTGCATGGAAAGATATGGGGGCTGAAAAGCCATGACTATCATGTAGCTATACAATAGCTACTTTCAATAGCAATCCGGTCTACAAATAGCAAGGACGTTAAGTGGGTAGTCACTGAATTGAGTAAGTTTTTCTTGCAATCATGCTCAAAGACTTCTTCAGCAAATGATTTTTATTTACTTGATCAAAAGATTTCAGTCATCTTATACCATATTGAGATGATATTTTCTCCTAATTTCTTTAACGTGATGGTTCACTTGCTTATTCATTTGCCATATGAAGCTTGACTTGCTGGTCCGATCAATTATCAATGGATGTATCCAATTGAAAGGTGTGTTTTGAATTTGATGTGTTTTTAGTTTGTTACATTTTTAGTTTTTTATGTATTGTAGACTAGTAAAATTTATTGGTCATGATGATAGGTTCTAGACGAGATTGAAATTATATGTGCATAATAAAGCACAACCAGAAGGTTCAATTGTGAATGATTATTTGGCTGTGAAAATAGTGGCTTTTGCATCAAGATTCTTAGAAGATGATGTTGAGATATGGCTAAATAGATATGGGAGAAATGATGATTGTACCGAACTTGATACTTTGGGACAGATGTGTATTAACCTAGGCCGACCTTTGGGTGCTAGAAGTTCTTGTAAGATGGATAATGTGGAGTTGGATCAAGCTCATCGATATATGTTGTTCAATCAAGAGGAGGTTCAACCATATGCATTATAAGTGAAAAATAATTTTTTATTTTATAATGTTGTAAAATTTATAGGTGTTACTAGAAACCTCACATATGATATTATTTTTTATGTTAAGGATGCACTTAGAATTGATCCAAAAAGAATGACCTCATTCATCAAAAAGGGATATCGAAAGTATCCATGTGAGTAAGTTTTCATAATGGTTTGGCAGACATATATGTGATGGTCATTATTTTCTTAATTTTTGCCTTGTGAGAAGAGGTATGCGATCACCAATTGAATACTACAATACCTTTCTTATAGGTTCAGGAGTTATAACATCAAAGCAAAGAAGATTTATCAGCTATTATTCATTGCCTGAAAAATATCTAGTTAATATAGTCAAGAAATACAATGGGTGTTTAATTAGTGGATTTAGATTTCATACAATGAACGCTGAGCATGGGAGGAAAACTCAAAATAGTGACATTGTGATGTCAGCTGAAACAGCAAGCTTCTCTAGTGCAAGAGATAATAATCCAATACATAGTGATGTGATCTTTTATGGAGTCTTGGATGAGATTGTAGAGTTAAACTATTATGATGAGAAGAAGTTTTTGCTCTTTAAGTGTGAATGGACGGATGTCAATCGCGGTGCAAAGAAGATGGAGACTTGACATTGATAAATTTTAATCATAAATTGCGCACTTCAGAGCCTTTTATATTAGCTAATCAAGTGAAGCAAGTATGGTATGTAAAAGATCCAAAAGTAAGTGGATGGGATGTAGTTAGAAAGATAAAGCCAAGGAATTACTTTGATATGAATGAGAAATTTAATGATGCGGATGAAGGGTGGAAATTGAGGAACCAATAAATCTCCATGCTAGCAATTATGACATGAGATTGATGTGGAGGATAAGCACAATGTAACATGAGAAAGAGATGATATTGAAGGAATTGAGATAGTAACCTAGTAATAGTAACATATTTCTATGCATATATGAATCATGTTTCTATTTATTTCTTGGTTTCATTGTACTAACATCATTCCTTTTAATTGTAGGTCTTGTTGCAATTATATTTGTTACCTCAAGTGAAAGTATATGTATGTAAGATAGTTCTTAACTAAGCTGATATTTATTATTCTCAAACAAAAGTGATGACTACTTTAGTTTCTTTTATAGGGCTAGAAAGAGAAATCTGGTGATTGTACCTACTCGAGATAGACCAAGAACAAGATCTACTTCTCATGAAAGATGTGATTCTGAACAAACAGTGGACAACGAGAGAGTGGTTTACCTTGAAGAGACACATAATAGTAGTGTTGAAGATAAACAATCAGATGAGGGAATGTTAGTTGAACCAGTAGAAAATTCAAGATGAAGAAGGTTGGCAACCAATTGCTTTCCTATTTGTATGGGGTGAGTACAAATTTTGGTTTTTGATGTTCTTATACTAAATATAACAAGGATGGATGGATGCTTACTTTCTAATAGTCTTCAAACTTTGGTACTATCTATTTTGTGTTTGATTTATTTTCACTTTCCTATTTTTATTCTTTCTAGGTACATATGGAGCAAACTAAGTTCAAAGAGACAATCATGGTTTCATTGTTGTAGTTGCTTATTGTTTAGCTTATATGTGAGTAAACCATCAAAAAAGAAAGTTTCAAAGTGGATAAGGAACAAAGAAGTCTTTGAAAAGAAATAACTTATCCTTCTTATTGGCATTTGGTGGGTTATTTAGGTTTAGCTATTTCCAATTTGCCAAATGTTCTATAGGAGGATGCGCACTTATTTTTTATTAACATTAGGGATCATTGGCTTGTTGTGATTTTTTGTAACTTTAGTGAGAGCTTTACTTTGACCACTCCACCCTGCATGTTGCTATCGGATTATCTCCCAAATAATAGTTGTGATAGATATAAAGGTGAATTAAGATGGTGTATAAATAAATCTGATTTTTATTTTTCAACTTTGGTTTTCATAGTCAATTCCTATTAGTATATTTAGACTATTTGCATATGTCTACGTGCAGTCTTGTTTTTGACATGTATGACTATGAAAGAGGTCAAAAGATGTAAGAGCAATATGGACTATGCCATTAATAACCCCAAAGATAGTTATGTGATTTTTTTAAATAAATAATTTATTTACATGAAACATAGAGTAGTAATAACCATTAATCTTTTTGTTCATATTCATTAATGATAGGTACCAATACAATCAAATAGAGATTATTGTGGATACTTTATTATATATTATATCCATCATTATATGCAGGATGCTCCTACAACTATCTCTCCAAACAAGATTTATTCTTTTGTATATTCTAATCCTCTAACTTCTTTACCAATTTTTATATGCATTCCTAACTTATTTACTTATTGATTTTTATTTTTTTAGCTTAATGATCACTGGTTTATAATGGCGGAGTTGGATTTCTTTATGGTTGGTTTAGCTTCTGTGGGATGTGCAAAAGAGAGCGCAGCTAGGTAAGTCATGGAGGAGCAGAGGTTTGCAGAGCAGAGCATTATACATGAAGATGATACTAGTGCAGCCTCAAAGGAAGAAGAGGTGTCCTAACCTAAAGAGCCACCCCCTACAAAGTGTCATGGTGAGATACAAATGAAAGATGTGCATACGATGGATTCTGATAAGATGATTCATGTAGAGTGGAATGAGTATGGACAGTCAGTTGGGGATGGTGGGCAATCATTTATAAGCTTGTTGACTAGCTTAACAAAGTTCTATGTGTTGGATTTTTTATGTCGGGGCATGCATGTATGTTTCAAAATTTTTTTTTCTAAACAACGCAGCAGAATAGTATTGGGAATAGTGTCCCAAAGCCAATCGTCAGCCTGTTGACGGTTGTGCTCATTTTTGTATTTGTACATGAATTATGAATTAATAAAAATTATTTTGGTATTTTTCATTACAAAATATTTTATCTTGTAATGAACTCCTATGTTGTGGTGAAGTCCTTAGGACTATTTAGACTCGACAAAGGAGGATTTGTCATTTAGTCCTTAAATCTGTTTGCGATCAAATGATACGTTGTTACCAAGGACGACAATGTTTATCAAGCATAGGTCATTGTGTGTCATATAGGTTGGTTGTCCTCTTAACCAATGAGTGTGGGACACTGGTATGGCATACAGGTGAGATGTAAGGGTACATCTGCATTGAACATGACTGACTTCAGAGCTATTTCTGCTGTCAAGATTTGCTCCGATGGAATATGGGTATAAATATCCCTCCAACCTGAGATCACCACGGTGACTTGCAAGTAACTCACTGTACTTAGGCACTGGACTACCTGAATTTTTAATTCAGTGACGGAAGGCTGCTGGGTGTAGTCAAGTACTAGACTTGTCGGTGCGTGTGTCAAGATGGGATTGACCACTCCAGTTTAGGAGCTGTATACAGTCATATTTTAATTTAGCAAAACCTTGGCCAGGGTAGTCCTTGTGAGGAGTCACAGGACTGTTTGAGTTGAGCACGATTCGGATGATCAGATCAGGGTTGACAGTTTAACCCTGAGTCATCTTAAACACAGGGGTCAAAAGGATGAATTATACAGTAACCATATTCATGTAGGTTCTGAGTGTTGCGATTGCGACTCTTCGACCTATCCAGACGTCGGGTACCATTGCAAGATGGTCACTTCAATTAGTACAGGAATTGATTCCTGTGCTATCGGCTTAGGTTCGAACCTGCGGGGTCACACACATTAGAGGTTCCTATCTGATCTGATGGCTGATGTAGAATCCTACATGTTTGAGACTCAGTGATCGAGAATCAGGATTCTCTGATCATGAATTTCACACATTATGGGTACCGGGGTCAAGAGTCCCATTGGTTGGAACTTTTCGATCAGGGTTACATATCGATGAATTCTGATGTTCGATTGCCCATCGAATTTGGACTCAGTATTTATGAGAGATTTAACTAGTGATTTGATCATTAATTAACTCAATTTGATTGAGTAATTATTTTTGGATCAAGTCCAATTGAATTGGATTCAGTTGGGTTTGACTCGATTAGGTTAAGAGTTAACCTAATCGTCAAGATGGTTTGGTCCCTGATTTGATCAGGGGTTGGGCTTAGTCAATTCCTGATTTGATTAGGATTTTATTGAGCCTAATTAAGCCTAATTAAGTTGGGTTTAAATTAGTATAATTGGACCTAACTTATTTGGTTCAATTAGGTTGGTTTAAATAATTAAACCACCGTGACCCAATCTCCATGCGCCACCTCACTTCCATTGCACCCATTTGAATTCATGAGAAGGAACTTCTCATGAATTTTTTCCTCACGCCAAGCCCTCTCCACGCCCCACTTTAATGTGCCATATGAATGGATAAGGATGATTGGTTGGCCATTCAAATTCAAAATAAAGTTTGAATTTGAATGGGCAATCAATCTTTGTGCCTTATCCCTTCTTTTATACCCCATTTATTACATGAGAAAAAGTTTCTCATAAAATCACTCTATGCACAATTTAAGCCATGCCTCATGTCTTTAGTAGATAAGGGATGAGTTGGTATCCATTTGAATTCAAAATTTGATTTGAATTCAAATGTGTAATTACTCGTCTTTATCCTTTCCTTTGGATAAGATGTTTGACGTTATTATAAAAGGAGGAGAAGAGTGGGGCGTGCAAGAAGAAGATTTTTGGAGAAAAATTCTGGGACGTGAGAAGTCTTGTGCGTGAGAAGGAAGTCCATATCCTTCCAAGAGAAAAAGAAAGAAAAGAAAGAAAAGTGGGTGCAAGGTTTTCGGTGAGTTCCCTAGAGTTTTAGCTTGGGGTTCGGGAAGTGAGAAAGTGAGCTACGAGTGTCGTGAGCCCACAAAATCTTAAGAAGATCTTCAACATCCTCTCAAGTATGTCTGTTGATGATTCAGAGCATCCAAAGAATCGACAGACATCGATCGAAGGAGTTCGATCAGCAACGATCGTCAAAAGGGCTCTACAACGAGCTAGCACTCATGAGGAGTCGATCAGATCGGAAGCTTCGTGTGGATGATCCGTAGAGGCCAGACACACTGTGTGACTGCATCACGATGATCAGACTCTTCTGACGGTGATCAGATTATGGCGATCTACTACCCGCACAAAGGTATTGTGTTCTGAACACATTACAATAAAGTGTTTATTGTTCAAATTCGAATTTCAAATTTAATTGCATGCATGCTATATATCATATCTAGATCCTAGTGTAGAATAAATTTATGTTAATTAATTAGATTAATTAATATTTTTTTGCTGTAAAATCATGATTTTAAAAAAAGTTTTAAAATCACCATTTTACCCCTGCACTGAATTCTCCACAAATGGTATCAGAGCGGGTTCTTAGATATGATATATATATTTGTATGCGTAGATTAAGTTGTAATCTAAAAGTTTAAATTTAAAATTTAAAATTTAAAAATTTAAAATTTAAAATTTTAATTTTGAAAGTCGTTCGAAATTCAAAATTCAAAAAATTTAAAATTTAAAATTTGAAATTTAAATTTTGAAATTCAAAATTCAAAAATTTGAAATTCAAAATTTGAAATTTAAAATTTGAAATTTGGTTGAAATTTCAAATTCAAAATTTAAAATTTGAAATTTGAAATTCAAAATTTAAAATTTAAAAATTTGAAATTTGAAATTTAAAATTTGTTTGAAATTTGAAATTTAAAATTTAAAATTTAAAATTTGAAATTTAAATTTTGAAATTGGTATATTTAGATATACTTGATTCAAGTAGCAAGTAATCGAATTGGGTTGGTTGCCATGGCCGTCCGATCATAGGAGAAAAGTAGGATTTAAAGGCCCTCTCCTCCCATTCGATGGGGTCTCCTATGGCGGTAAGGGTGCCACTGCAATTATATCCCATGCAGATGAAGCAGCGAAAGGAATTAATTATAAAGGTTCAATTATAAAATTTATCAAGAATGTGTTAGATTAAATCTAAAAGAATATTCATGATTTATTTTGATTGAGTTATTTTTTGTTATGTAATTAGCAATAAGATTACTATTTATGAAATGTGCTGATCTATTTGTGAAATGAGTCAACATATTTGGTGAACAAAAAAATAAAACCTTTCAAATTTGAAAATTATTTTCGAAATGCCAAACCCTGACCCATCAGCCCAAATACTTAATTAAAAGAATTAAGTGTTGTCTCGTAGGTCTAGAATTGTGAATTAAGACCTAAGACAATTGCATAAACTTGTGGGTCAATGGGTTAGATAGATTAGATCCATAATTGGGTTAGACCTAAGGTTAGCTTAAAGAAATAGACTAAATTAGAGTAATTGGTCAAATTCAATCAAAAGTTGAATTAGATTAGGTCAAGGATACTCTAGACTCAATTTCAATAGTTGTAGTTGAATGGGTCCATGTCTTTAACTAGACCAAGATGGACTTAATTCATGGCTACGCGGTGGAACCCTATTTACTAAGTTGATCAAATTAAAACTAATGAACCGGTTGGTGTCTAAGGTAAGTTTGGCAGTTTGACCAGTAGTTTTTAAGCGGGAACTACTCGTAGTGATTTGATCTCTGACGAGTTAATGGCTTATCCCCACCACTGATCTCACTTACCTGGTCAATCGATGAATTAGGTTTTGATTAGATCACTTGGTGATTAGGGCTCACCCATGTCATTAGGTAAATCAGTTTGACTGATTTAGGTGCTCCTAATGCCAGCTTTAATTAAATCTTTTTTAATCTAACTTGATGAAGTCAGTGGGAGGATTGAAATTGGCTGGATATTTTCTTCTCATCTATCCTTTAATAAAATTCTCAAAAATTATTAGGTCCCTAAAAATGATTAAGTTATATTGATAACTAAGTCATAGCCTCCCATTAAGTGAGTGATAATGAGTCCATTAGTTTAATAATCATTGGAGGCCCAAAGGCCTGGTGCTTATTGACTAATGGAATTATCATTCATAATACGATAATTTGGTTTGAGTCTTTCTGATGGTGATCAGGTTCACTGGCCAAAGTCAGACCTGATCATTTATTGGTCCGATTCACCAAATCAAATCATGTTAATGGTTGGACCTAACCAGATCTTTTCAGTGGAGGTCAAAGCCTACTGATTAGGTTCTGCGGCAAAATCAATTACTAAAAGTTGTTTAGAGAAACAACTGGTTATGAACCTACCCATAGATGCACATGGGTTGACTAACCAAAGTTGGGCTCGTGTGTAGTCTGTGTGGATTCTAGTACCCACTAAGGAATTAAAGTAATTCCTTGAATTGGAGGTTGAGGCTACCAGTTCGTAAAAATACTGGGAGAAACTTTAGACTAAAGTTCAAGTCTTTAGTATTTATAATTTATGTACTAATAGAGGTCTGGTTTTCCTTTATGTAGCTATGGCCACTACCCTGTCCCTCCGGTCATTATTAGATAATGACAAGCTCATGGGACCTAATTTCGATAGCTGGTATCGAAAATTAAAAATCATCCTTGAGCATGAGCGGATCCTTTATGTAGTAACGGATCCGACACCTGAGGAGCCAGCCTCGAACGTTAGAGGGACGGTCCAAGACACTTATCAGAAGTGGTTCAATGATCGCACCACCGTTCGGTGCATTATGCTGACGGCAATGAATGATGAGTTCAACCACAGGTTCGAGAACCCCCAGCCACAGGAGATGCTTCAAATATTGAACGACTCCTTTGGCATGCCTGACGATGTTGAAAGGGACAGAACTAGTTGTGCCATTTTCAATGCTCGGATGAGGGATGGAGCCTCAGTCACTGATCATGTACTGTACATGATCGAAATGATTGAGCGCCTAAGTAAATTGGGCTTTCCCCTGCATGAGCAGCTCGGTAAGGATGCGATCCTTAGTTCATTGCCCAAGTCCTTCCTCCCCTTCCTTACTCATTTTCGGATGACAAAGCCTACAGTGAACTACCACGGCTTGTTGGGGTTGTTGCAGAACTTTGAGAAGGATCACCAGCTCCATAAGGAGTTGGTGAATATTATGGGAGGGTCTTCTTCTGGTCGTTGACCCTTTAGGAAAGGGAAGAAGAAGAACAAGAAGAAGAAGAATAAGAACGTGCAGCTGCATGCTGGGATGTCTGCACAGGGTCAGACCAAGAAATGCAAGCACGACCAGAGCCAGGCAGAGTGCTTCTTTTGCAAGAAGCAGGGGCACTGGAAGAGGAACTGTCCTCTATACATTACCTCCCTGGACCCGAATAGGCCGAAGAAGAAGCAAGGTACTTATATGATAACACCTTACAACTTTTTCATTTGTGATACTACTGCTTGGGTATTGGATATCGAAAGTCCTTATCATATTTGCAATTCGATGCAGGGTCTGCAGGTCAGTAGGAGATTTGATGAAGGTGATAGATTCCTGAACGTTGGAGATGGAAGTAAAGTTCCAATTCTAGCATTAGGAATCATGAACCTTGTAATCAATTCTCGAAATATAATTCTGAGTGAATGTCACTATTGTCCAAGCTTTTTATTAAATATTATTTCTGTAGGCTTTTTGGTCATGAACGGTTATCAATTTTTAATAAAAGAAAATATTTGCAATATCATTTTGAATGGTGTTACAATGTTTGTTGGACAACTTAATAATAGAATTTACTTTCTATCACAACCTGTTAATGTAGTTCAAACCTCCGGTAAACGCCCTAGAATAGATAATGTGTCAGAAGTCTACCTTTGGCACTGTAGGCTAGGTCATATCAATAAGAACAGGATAAACAAGTTGGCTCAAGAAGGAATTCTTGAAGTAGGTGATTGTGAATCACTTTCAACCTGTGAGTTCTATCTTCTTGGTAAAATGACCAAATCACCTTTTACTGAAAAAGGTGAGCGAGCCAGTGAACTCTTGGGTTTGGTACATTCTGATGTATGTGGACCCATGAGCTCAAGTGCAAGGGGTGGATATTTCTACTTCATAACCTTCACAGACGACCTATCGAGGTATGGGTATGTCTATTTAATGAAGCATAAATTGGAGTCGTTTGAAATATTCAAACTATTCTGAAATGAGGTAGAAAAACAAACTGAAAAGTGTATTAAAACTCTTCGATCTGATCGAGGAAGTGAATACCTTTCCAATGATTTTCTGACATATCTTGGGGAGAATGGGATTCTCTCACAGTGGACTCCTCCTGGAATACCACAACATAATGGTGTATCTGAAAGGAGGAATCGGACCTTGTTGGACATGATTCGATCCATGATGGGGTTTGCTGGTCTGCCGATCTCCCTCTGGGGATATGCACTCGAATCGACTTGTTACCTTCTAAATAGAGTTCCGAGTAAGTCTGTAACCAAAATGCCATATGAGATATGGATAGGACGTAAGCCAGTACTCTCGCACCTTAGGGTTTGGGGGTGTCCGACTTATGTTAAACGTTTAATTACGGACAAGCTTGGACTTAGGTCTGACAAGTATAATTTTATAGGGTACCCAAAAGAGACCAAAGGGTATTAGTTCTACCTAGCTGATGAGCAAAAAGTGTTTGTCAGCCTTAAGGCAATCTTTTTAGAAAAGAAGTTTCTTGGTGAAGGGACTGTTGCCTCTAAGATCGAACTTGACGAAGTTCGGCAGGTGAAAAAACTGACACAAGTTGCTGAACCTGAACCGGATTTGGTTAGATCAGATCTGGAGCCCATTGTTCAAGCACCCTTAAGGCAATCTGGTAGAGTACCATGTCAACCAGACAGATACTATGGTTTCTTGGTCCGGGATGGCGATCCTATCGAACTTGATGAAAATGATGAGGATCCGATCACCTACATGGATGCAATGCAGAGACCCAACTCTGAGAAATGGCTGGAGGCCATGAAATCCGAAATGGAGTCCATGAAGGTCAATGATGTGTGGACATTGGTTGACCCATCCGAAGGAGTAAAACCTATAGGGTGTAAGTGGGTCTTCAAGAGGAAGAGAGGCGCAGACGAAAAGGTGAAAATCTATCAAGCCCGTCTGGTTGCCAAGGGATATCGTCAACGTTATGGTATAGACTATGACGAGACATTTTCTCCTGTGGCAATGCTCAAATCCATTCAGATTATGCTTGCGATAGCTGCCCATCTGGACTATGAAATCTGGCAGATGGATGTGAAGACAGCTTTCCTAAATGGAGAGCTGGATGAAGAGGTGTATATGATACAACCTGAAAAATTCACATCCACAGATGAGTCTAAGGTGTGCAGGCTATAGAGGTCCATTTATGGACTTAAGCAGGCATCACGGAGTTGGAACATACATTTTGATAAGACGATCAAGACGTATGGCTTCGTTAAGAATGGAGAAGAGCCATGCATTTATAAATGGGCTAATGGTCCAATAGTAGTATTTCTTGTATTGTATGTGGATGACATTCTCTTAATCAGGAATGATATCCCTGCATTACAGGAAATAAAGATTTGACTGTCGTCACAGTTCTCCATGAAGGATCTGGGAGAAGCCTCCTACATCCTAGGGATGAGGATCTATAGGGATAAATCTAAAAGGTTGCTTGGTTTATCTCAATCCACGTACATTGATACTATGCTGAAGAGGTTCAGCATGGAGAATTCCAAGAAAGGCTATCTTTCGATAGGCTATGGAATTTCTCTCTCAAAGAGGGATTGTCCGACAATACCTCAAGAGAGAGAGCGTATGGGTAGGATTTCATATATTTCGATAGTGGGATCTATCATGTACGTCATGACATGTACACGACCAGATGTGGCATACTCACTAGGGGTAGTGAGTAGATACCAATCTGATCCAGGAGAGAATCACTGGAAGGTTGTTGAAACCATCCTGAAGTATTTAAGAAATACTAAGGACCAGTGGCTTGTTTATGGTGAATCGGACTTGAGACTTATAGGGTTTACAGACTCTACTTTCCAGTCTGATCACGATGACAGTAAAAGTGTGTCAAGATTTATCTTTACCCTTAATGGTGGGGCTATCTGCTGGAAAAGTTCCAAGCAGCACATAGTGGCTAATTCAGTTTGCGAAGCAGAGTATGTCGCCGCATCAGATGCTGCCAAAGAAGCGGTGTGGCTGAGAAAATTCATCACCGAGCTCGGAGTAGCACCCTCCCTTGTTGGTCCAGTTATGCTATACTGTGACAGCTCTGGAGCCATTGCTCAGGCGAAGGAACCAAAGGCACACCAGCGGACGAAACATATTCTGCGCCGCTACCATCTCATCCGAGAAATTGTGGATCGAGGTGACGTCGATCTTCAGAAGATCGACGGGAAGAAGAACCTGGCTGACCCATTCACTAAAGCCATTGCGTTGAAGGAGTTCGACAACTACAAGTCGAAGATAGGTATTAGATGCTGCACCGATTGGCTTTAGGCCAAGTGGGAGATTATTGGGAATAGTATCCCAAAGTCAATCATCAGCCTGTTGACGGTTGTGCTCATTTTTGTATTTGTACATGAATTATGAATTAATAAAAATTATTTTGATATTTTTCATCATAAAATATTTCATCTTCTAATGAACTCTTATGTTGTGGTGAAGTCCTTAGGACTATTTAGACTCGACAAAGGAGGATTTGTTGTTTAGTCCTTAAATTTGTTCGCGATCAAATGATACGTTGTTACCAAGAATGATAACGTTTATCAAGCATAGGTCATTATGTGCCATATAGGTTGGTTGTCCTCTTAACCAATGAGTGTGGAGACACTGGTATGGCATACAGGTGAGATATAAGGGTACATCTGTACTGAACGTGACCGACTCTGGAGCTATTTCTGCTGTCAAGATTTGCTCCGATGGAATATGGGTATAAATATCCCTCTGACCTGAGATCGCCACAGTGACTTGCAAGCAACTCACTGCACTTAAGCACTGGACTACCTGAATTTTTAATTTAGTGATGGAAGGCTGCTGGGTGTAGTCAAGTACTTGACTTGTCGGTGCGTGTGTCAAGATGAGATTGACCACTCCAGTTTAGGAGCTGTATACAGTCGTGTTTTAATTTAGCAAAATCTTGGTCAAGGTAGTCCTTGTGAGGAGTCACAGGACTGTTTGAGTTGAGCACGATTCAAATGATCTGATCAGGGTTGACAGTTTAACCCTGAGTCATCCTAAACACAGGGGTCAAAAGGATGAATTATACAGTAACCATATTCATGTAGGTTCTGAGTATTGCTATTGCGACTCTTCGACCTATCCGGATGTCGGTACAGGAATTGGTTCCTGTGCTACCAGCTTAGGTTCGAACTTGTGGGGTCACACACATTAGAGGTTCCTATCTGATCTAATGGCTGATGTAGAATCTTACTGTTTGAGACTCAGTGATCGAGAATCAGGATTCTCTGATCACGAGTTCCACACATTATGGGTACCGGGGTCAAGAGTCCCACTGGTTGGGACTTTTCGATCAGGATTACATATCGATGAATTCTGATGTCCGATTGCCCATCGAATTTGGACTCAGTATTTATTAGAGGTTTAATTAGTGATTTAATCACTAATTAACTTAATTTGATTGAGTAATTATTTTTGGATCAAATCCAATTGAATTGGATTTAGTTGGGTTTGACCCGATTAGGTTAAGAGTTGACCTAATCGTCAAGATGGTTTGGTCCCTGATTTGATCAGGGGTTGGGCTTAGTTAATTCCTGATTTGATTAAGATTTTATTGAGCCTAATTAAGCTTAATTAAGTTTGATTTAAATTAGTCTAATTGGACCTAACTTATTTGGTTCAATTAGGTTGGTTTAAATAATTAAATCACCTTGACCCAATCTCCATGTGCCACCTCACTTCCATTGCACCCATTTGAATTCATGAGAAAAAACTTCTCATGAATTTTTTTCTCATGCCAAGCCCTCTCCACGCCCCACTTTAATGTGCCATATGAATGGATAAGGATGATTGGTTGGCCATTCAAATTCAAAATAAAGTTTGAATTTGAATGGGCAATCAATCTTTGCGCCTTATTCATTTTTTTACGCCCCATTTATTACATGAGAAAAGGTTTCTCATGAAATCACTCCATGCACAATTTAAGCCACGCCTCACACCTTTAGTGGATAAGGGATGAGTTGGTGTCCATTTGAATTCAAAATTTGATTTGAATTCAAATGTGCAATTACTCATCTTTATCCTTTCTTTTGGATAAGACGTTTGATGTTGTTATAAAAGGAGGAGAAGAGTGGGGCGTGCAAGAAGAAGATTTTTGGAGAAAAATTTTGGGACGTGAGAAGTCTTGTGCATGAGAAGGAAGTCCATATCCTTCCAAGAGAAAAAGAAAAAAAAGAAAGAAAAATGGGTGCAAGGTTTCCGGTGAGTTCCCTAGAGTTTTAGCCTGGGGTTCGGGAAGTGAGAAAGTGAGCTACGAGTGTCGTGAGCCCACAAAATCCCAAGGAGATCTTCAACATCCTCTTAAGCACATCTATTGATGATCCGAAGCATCCAAAGAATCGACAGACATCGATCGAAGGAGTTCGATCAGCATCAGCCGTCAAAAGGGCTCTACAACAAGCTAGCACTCGTGAGGAGTTGATCAGACCGGGAGCTTCGTGTGGATGACCCGCAGAGGCCAGATATGCTGTGTGGCTATGTCGCAACGATCAGACTCTCCCGACGGTGATCAGATTGCGGCGATCTACTACCCGCACAAAGGTATTGTGTTCTGAACACATTACAATAAAGTGTTTATTGTTCAAATTTGAATTTTTAATTTAAATGCATGCATGCTATATATCATATTTAGATCCTCGTATAGGATAAATTCATGTTAATTAATTAGATTAATTAATATTTTTCCACTGTAAAATCATGATTTTAAAATTGTATCCAGAATATTGAGCACAACCCATCTTCTAATCCGTACCATCCAATGCCTAATGGACTTGATTGCATCTTCCCGGTGCAACTAAACCACTGTTACCAGCCGAGAACAATCAACCCCAGGAAGGGCCCACACATCCATAATGGTGGAAGACCTTAGACTAATATTTTCTTAGGAAGATTTAATTTAGGTCTCATTAAACTTGACTTGATATAGTCATAACAATTATGACTAACCTAGTGACATGAGCTAGCTCGAATTGTTAGCCACCTCAAATCAGAACTGAGTCGACACATATGGCCAGGTAAGTGAGACCGGTGGAAGGGATATGCCATTAACTTGACAATAATGCATTCGAGTCGAGTAGCTCCCAATTAAAAATCAATCGATCGCATCTGCCCAACTTACCTTAGATACCAAATTGTCGAACCAGAACCAATTGGGTTAGTCTACAATCCAGGCTCTAACCACTGAGCCAAATTAGGTCTTAACTTGATCGAGTCACATTTAAATGTGATTCGACCTTGACCTAGACTTAATCTTATTAGGCTGGTCAATTGTTAGCTTTCATGATCCCACCTGACCAACTTTTGATTTGGTTTGATCAACCGCTAGACCCAATCGAGCTACCCAAGTCCGAACCCAATTTTATGAAAATGACTTAGATATGAAATTCTCAATTTTAGACCTAATTTGATTTCATAAGCTTAATTCATTAATTAAGTCTTGGGTTCATAAACAAAACATGTAAATAAATTTTAGGATTTCAGGATCTAGGATTTTGCAGAAAAATAAATTTTGATTTCTGATTATGGATGAATGCGCAGCACCCCTACACGCCATAAGAACACCCCATTGAATGGAAGGAGAGGGTCTTAAACCCTACTTTGTTCTTATGACCGGAAGGCCATGAGGAACACCTTAATTAGAAATATTAATTTAACTACAAAACTAGTTAGATCTAAGTTACATATCACATATATAATTTCAGATCTAACTTATACATGCTTTGCATACATCTCATGTATTAAAATCTGATCTAATTAGCATACTTTCAGATTTGATATATCACATATAACATCTAAAAAATAAGATTTAAATTAAACTATTCAATATAAAATCTATTCTAAACAGTTACTAGAATAATTCTATAATTAGTCTAGGCATGCAACAGATCAATCTTATGTATTAATTAAAATTTTATTTTCTATTTTTTGATCTAAATATAATATTTATAATATCAAAAAAATAGAAAATAAATTAGATCTAATTTATATTTTAACCATATTAAAATATAAAACTATAAGACTATTCATAGATCAAACTACTCCTATTCTAGTCATGCATCTCATACATGTTAGATCTATTTAGATTTAATTTTAAATTTTTTTGATTTCAGATTCTATCACATCTGATGTGATATCTAAAATTTATTAATATCAGATAAATAAAAATAAAAATTAGATCTAAATTAGATCTAAAATAGAGCCATCAATCTGGCTCTGATACCAGTTGAAGAAAAAACCAGCTTTTTTCTTGTAGGATCTTCCAGATCTAATGAGATCTAGGGCAGAATATTTCAAAAAAAAGATTATCCTACTTTATTTCAGATCTAAGGTCTATTAGATCTGATTCTTATTATCTAATATTTAATCTAAAATTAAATCTAAAACTTGAGGATTAGAGAAATACCTCTAGGGTAACTAGATTATCCTGTAGATGATCGCAGCAATGCTCGAGGTTCCAAAATAGCCACGCAGTCGCCTGATCTCTACCGATATCTACTCGAGCCTGAGGTTTTGAATGGCTAGGAGATCGAATTATGGTGTAGTCAAACTATAACACACTCAAGGTGAACTATCGATGTACCTCAGGTCAAAGAACTAGACACACAACTGCAGCATCGAGCTAGTCATCGACGAGAAGGTAGACTTCCTTATGACTGATCGAGGTAGTCATGCTCAGTACTCTCATTCTTAATGAATATCTGTACTCTCGCTCCAGCGTCTCCACACCGTAGACTCAAGACACATCTACCCTAAGAAAATGATCATACACCAACCTTTCGGATCGATCACCATCCTCGTGATGATCCTATGGTCAGGAGCTATTTATGAGTTAGTTATGTAAATTCATGCCTTAAATTTTCAACTCTTGAAAATATGAATTAATATTTTTACTAACTCAAAGGTATCACAGACATAATGTACACAATGTGACAGTAGAATAATCTTTTTATTCATTTATAGTCAAAATTATAAATTTATCCTTATATTTGTACAGGAATGTGTCAGCCAATCTGGCATCTAGGGTACACATCTAACAGTAATTAAATTTAAATTAATCTTATCAAATAAGAAATTCAAACGTAAAGAAAAAATTGAGTCTAATCATGTGCTAGCAAGGTTACCCTGAACCAAATAGGATTTCTCTAAATCTAATTGAGACTTCATAAGTCCAATTGGTTATTTTAAGTCTAATTCATTTGTTGTGTGATCCCATAGGTTCAATTCTATCTGGTAGTGAGATATACAATAATCTCTATCATAGTATTATTGAAATTTTTTTCAATGGGTTTAAACAATTTCACTCTAACTTATCAAGGATTGTCGATCCTGAACAACCCTAGTGAGCTCTCACAATCTACCAGCGACACCTAGCAGTATGTAGTGACAACTCAGTAGAACTGAAAAAGAACCTCAAGGTGTAATTCACGTGTGATTCAGTCTCTCTATCGTGAGTCCCGACTAGATGGCAAGTTATGGATAAATCGTCAAACCTCATCATCAGTCATATGATAGATTTGATCAGCTCAAGTCTAATTATGATCTTTATAAAATTTTTTTTCTATCAATCATACTACTGTGGCCATAGACTTTTAGACTTAGCCTCTCAAATCTCATAGGTTTACTCTCTATCAAGATCGATAGATTCCATCTTGATGCTCATCCTACTCCTACAGTAGACCAACTGTCGCCAACATCTACTATGAGGGCTCTAGTGGAAGGGCAAATGCTTTTATGAATTTAGGTAGTTTATGAGGAGTAGGTACTTCTATTTTTGATGGGACAGTCAAAATATTTGATTTAATCAAAAGGAACCATATATGTGTGCAAGAAGATAAGTGAGAGTTTCACTAACTTTTTGGTTATGTATGTGGGTGACATACAGCATATTGGGAAGGTAGTCCTGATATTGCACTCGGTCAATGGCTTGCTTATCATAAAATTTTTCATAGAAAAATACTTAGGTTAAGCATCCAATATACTTGGCATCTATAGGGATAGATGTAAGTGGATGCAGGGCTTGTCCTAGTCAAGATACATAGAATTTAATGTTGAAAGGGTTCAATATGAATGGGTGTAAAGGAGTTTACTTACCCATATATTCATTATACCAAGCCTGATGTGAATTATGTTCTATACATAATCATTGATTTCAGGCAAATTCATGTTAGGATCTTTTAAAAATTGTGAAAAGCATTCTCATAGTAGTTAAGTAGTACTAGAGGAACAGTGAATTGGAAGAGTTTCAAGCTGTAAAATACGTTTGACTCAGTTAATTGCTGTTAGTAAAGATTGCTAAGAAAAGTTGCCTGATGAAGGGTTCATCATCGAGTTGGGTCTGGTCTCACTATGTACCCACTCACATCCTAGGCACTTTCACCTCATCATGATATGATCATAAAATGAGTTAATATTAAGAACATCATAATGGACCAGTTCACTAAGCATTACATAGTAGCAGTAAAATCGTCATCTTGATTGCATGGGTATCAGGTACAGGAGAGATTGGCTTTAGTGTAAATGGGAGATTAAAAGAATAGTGCCCTATAAGCCAATCACATGAGGATACGATGAGATTTTTCTTTATTATCTTTTTACTCATTAACATGATATTAGTTATTTTATTTATATGAGGTATTATGTTTTATCATTTGCTGCATCATATTTATATGATTATGATAAATCTCATAGATTAGGGTAATGATTTTAGGGTCATGATGAGATCATGTCAGTGAGATCTAAAATTTTGATAGTCCTAATTTAAAATATTCTTAGTCATTGGATCATTGAGTCAGAGATCGATGACTCTGGTAAGACTGTACATCTTATATATGCTCGATGGAGTGGATGGTCGATCTCACAACTACTTGTGTGGTGACACTAATACAAGGATGTAGGTGCTCATTAGAGAACGAGTTCACTGAACTGACCCACAGAAAGAATATCTGATGGATCTTTACAGCATGTCGACAAATGGTTCTTCAGTGGGAGTAGTGCATGTAATCTTTTGACCTGAGATCACCATGATACCTTGTGTGCATGGACCCTTACTTTGGTTTATTCCCTAGCACACCACTTTGAGATGTGTGTGGGATATTCTGGGTATGACAAAGTATGCATGGAGGTTGTGAGTGGTCAACAAGGAATCGATCACTCCTTGTAAGAGGAGAGAACATCCTATGTGATCTCATAAGATGGTGACTCTGAAAGTCTCTGACCAGAGTAGGGATGAACAGTAGAAATAATTTTTATTGGTTCATCAACAGAGTCATCATCATCTGATTGAGATATATATGGTTAGGTATTTGAGTTGGACATATTTTCATATCCATGGTCTTTCCGAGATGTTGTGTGATCGAAGAATTGAATTGCACGGTAACTCACCACGAAAAGATAATTTTGATATTTTCATCAAATTTTAAATCTTTCAAGTAGTCATGACACGTTACTAGACATCAATCTTAACTTGTGGATTTGACAGAATTAAAAGAGTTTAATTCAAGAATCAATTAAGAAGAGTTCTAGTTGATTGGGACTCTCGAGCTGACCTAATCCAATCGGATTAGTGTTACGTTGAGAGTTTGGGTCTACTGCTGGCTAGATTTGGAACCCAATGGGTCACACACAATAGAGATTTGATCTTGATTCAATCACTTTAAATTTATTATAAATGCAATGGGTTAATTGAATTGCTAGCACATGAATTAAGCCAAATTTTTAATTGAGTTCAGTGCAAAGGTGTTTGTGCTAACCTAGACTTATTGCCTTGACCTAATGTGATTGAGTTTGAACCTATTTTTAAATAGATGGCTTATTCCATTTTTAATGGAAGAGTTTCATTTAAATCCATCTTCTCTAAATCAAAATCACATGAAAAATTAAAGGTGGCATCATATTTATTTTGGGTTTAAGGAGAGGAGTCCTTCTCTTCCACTCCTCTTAATTTTCTTACAACTTCCATGCATCCCTTTATTTTGTGCGCCATCAGATGGTGCCTTAGGATGTGGGATGTGGAAGAGGATGTGGAGTCTTTCTCTTGGAAGGAACTCCATGCCAAAAAGGTTTTGGGATGCCCCATTTATGGTGTTGAAATGGAAGAGTCCATTTCTACATGGACTCTTAATTTTTTTCCTTTAATTTCTATGCGTTTATTAATTCATCATGTCATCAGATGACTCTTGGGATAATAGGCACAGAAGAGGAAGGAGAGTCTTTCTTTTGGATGGAGTTTGAACACCATATATTAATGGGATGCCACATTTTTGATGTATATAGAAGAGTCCTTAATATTTTGGACTCTTGATTTTCCCACGCCAATCCATCTACCACGGCCATTTTATGGTGTTCAGATTTTTTTTGGCAGAGGAAGAGTCCTTCTGTAGGTGAAAAATTTCATTTTCCACATCTTAACCCATGGGATTCCGTTGTAAAAATTAAAGGATGGCGTGTAAGAATTAAGGGATGCCAAGAGTTGGCGTCCCATGGTTTGCCCACTTGTTCCCTATAAAAAGGGAGCACTTCCTTGTTTTGACGTCCCATTTTGGTTGGGTTTTAGGCATGAGAATGAGAGGATAAAGAAAAGAAAAAGTTTGGAAAAAATGTAAGAAAAGAAGGAGAGAAAATGGAAAGGAAGGGAGAAGGAAAAAGGAAAGCATGAGATGCTTGTCCTAAAATCAGGTTGTTCAAGTGTTGAACATCTGATTTATTTTTTGTATGGTGTGATACTTTGAAAAAGGATTTCTAGAATAGTACTAGTGGAGGTCATGAAGGTATGCAAGTATTGGTGCAACCTGTTCTTGTGAAGGACAATCGACAGCGCACTTAGGAAGAAGGCTGCAGCACCATGATGAGTTGGAAAGGGCCCTGATCAATCCTGTGTGGATCACCGTTGGAGGGCTTCTGGTTTGGAGTCTCATGGAGATCTCAAAGTCATCAGTTTGTGGTCTTTATGGTGGTATATGGCTTCTAGTCTTCTCATCACATGCATATTTTTCTGGTTTGATTGTAATCATCAAGGGATTCGTGGAGTTTTGAGTTTTGGTGGTTGAGTTTAATTGTTAAACTTTATTTTTATTTATTGAATACATATTAAAAATTTTTAAAATTTATATTCCGTTGCATCACCAAAACCCAACATTAATTTGGCATGTGGCTTGGCATGGAGGAGGTTGATCTGATATGAAACACTTTCATAAAAATCAGATCAGCCACCTATTTAAATATAGGTTCAAACCCAATCACATTAGGTCAAGGCTACAAATCAAGGATTAGCACAAACACCTTTGCACTAAACCCAATTGAAAACTTGGGTTTAATTCATGTGCTAGCAATTCAATTAACCCATTGGATTTATAATAAATCCAAATAGATTGGATCAAGACCAAATCCCTATTGTGTGTGACCCACTGGATTTCAAATCTAGCCCGCAGTGGACCCAGACTCAGACATAACCCTAATCTGATTAGATTAGGTCAGCTCCAGAGTCTCAATCAACTAAGACTCTTTCAAACTGATTCTCGAATTAAACTCTTTTAATTTTGATGAGTCCACAAGTCAAGATTGACATTTAGCAACATGTCATGGCTACCCGAATGATTTGAAATTTGATAGAAATACTAAAATTATCCTTCCATAGTGAGTTACCGTGCAATTCAATCTTTCGATTACACAACATCCTAGAAAGGCCATAGGTATGAAAATATATCAAATCTAAATACCTATCCATATGTATCACGATCTGATGATCATGACTCGGTTGATGAATCAATAGAAACCTTTTCTACTGTTCATCCCTGCTCTGATCAGAGACTCTCAGAGTCATTATCCTGTGAGATCACATAGGATATTCTCTCCTCCTACAAGGAGTGACCAATTTTTTATTGACCACTCACAACCACCATGCACACTTCACTACATCCAGAATTGTTGGGATGCGTTGGCAATTTTATGCATGTATTTCGAAACTTTTTTGAAAAAATTATAGTGGAAGACTATTAGATTAATCAAATTAATCTAACATGCATATGATCTAATCATCAAGTCAACCTACTCTAAGATCTATGACATGATATATTGCATATAAAATCTAAAATATACTGAAGATAAAATCAGCATGCATGCATGTGAGTAGTAGATCACATTTACTTCTAATTTGAGTTCAGAACTTGATATATGAGCAGGTCGATGACACCACTATTAAGAAGATCGTAGAGAAGGTCCTTGCTGGATGCTCGCAGCCGCATACATGTTCAGTCTCTACAGAAAATCCACTCAAAGCCCCAATCTGATTAGTCTTCTTGGGAGTGCTAGGTCATGCGAAGACCTTCTTCTTGATCGATCTGGATCTTTTCTTCAAATCTATAAAATTTTTTTAGAGATTGAAGATAAACTTCTAAAGGAGATAAAGAGGTAGAAGAAAGATGAAGAAGAAAATAATTTTTTTTCTAATTTATACTCTCTTCCCAAACCCTTAGAACCAAAAACTTGAAATTTAGATTTTTGCGCACACTCCAAGAGAAAGGACCCTCCTCTCTATTTTTTACTTCATAAACCATGCCCAAACTTCTTTCACATGAAGATCTCTCTTTTGATATCTTACACACACCAAAAAAACCATAAAAGGCCCTTTTATAGGCATGTAAGGAGGTGGGGTGAAGAGTCCCAGTGATCCTGGACTCTCACAGGATTCTGCCTCTCTTCACAATTTTACATCCCAAAATGCACCAAAAAAATATGGGATGTCTCTTTCCATATTTTTTTTTAGTAAATTAGTTTTCTAGCTAATCTCGTATAGAAAATCTTCTCAAAATATAATACATATAAGGAGAAAAAAATTTATTGGCATGTAGAGGTTGATTTGGATGAGAATAAATTCTCCTAATAAGAAATATTTTGAAATCAAAATTTAGAATATTTCTTTTATCAAAACTAATTCAGATTTGGGTGTGATATAGAGAAGAGAAAGAACTCTTTGGTGTGAAAAAATCTCATACAAAATAATTTTGTGCATAGAGATATATGGTATGCAAACTGGGTTGGTGTAAGAGAGAAGAGTCCTATTCCAATAAGGACTCTTAATTTTCTTATTTGGATCCAAACCAAATCACATCTGGTTTAGCTCAAATAAAATATATAAAATCTAATCTAATTAGATTTATAAATTTTTAATCAAATTTTAATCAAATTAAGAATTGATTGAATCAAAGTCCTGATCAAATCAGAGAAAATTCTCCCTAAGCGATTAGGTCATCTCATAACCTAATCGAGTCAAACCTAATTGAATCTAATTCAATTAGATTTTATTTAATTTTTTTTGCTCAATCAAATTGAGCTACTCAGCAATCTAATTACTCATTAATGCTTCATTAATTTACTAACACTTGATGAATTAATTTATTATAATTTTTACATAAAGTTAACTATCAATCAAATTGATGATTAAGTCCTTGAATGATTCTCAATCGTTGATCTGCCACATGATCAGTCAGAAACTTCTTTTGAGTATGATCCCATAGGTTCAAACCTAAGTTGATAACATAAAAATCTCTTTCTAAACCATATGATGTAACCATCTAGCAATGATGACCCAACGTCTGGATAGATCGAATGAAGGTGAAGCAACATTCAAGAACTTCTTGACATATTGTTACCGTATAATTCATCCCTTTGATCCTAATGCTCAAAGATGACCTAGGATTTAATTGTCAACCCTAGATAAGTCATCCACATTATATTTTAATTTTTTCAAATCCATCACACGAATTACTTGGGCTCAGATTTTGCTAAATTGAAATACATTGATGCATATCTTCTACTAATTCGAAGGGGTAAATCCCATCTTGACTCACGCACCGACTTGATAAGTAGTTGATTGTATCCAAAAATTTTCCATCACTGAATTAAAAATTCAGTTAGTCTGGCATTAAAGTATAGTAAGTTGCTTGTAAGTCACCGTGGTGATCTCAGGTCGGAGGGACACTTGTATCCATACCCTTCGCGAGCTACCCTTGACAGTAGAGTACTCCGCAGTTGGTCATGTTCAGTGATGATGTACCCCTACATCTCACCTACATGCCATGCTAGTATCTCCATACTATTTGGTTATAAGGACAACCAACGCATATGGCACACAATGTCCTACACTTGATATCGCTATCATTCTAGTAATAGCTTATCATTTGGTCACGAACCAATTTAAGGACTACACGATAAATCTTCCTTTATCGATCAAAGTAGTCCTAAGGACTTCATCACAATATAAGAGTTCGTTAGAAGATGTAATCTTGTGATAAAAAATATCAAATAATTTTTATTATTTATTAATTTATATACATTTATAATTAGCGCAATCATCAAATGATTGACTTTAGGATATAATTTTCAACGACTCTCATTTGGACTAAAGCCAATCAGTATAGTATCATGTACCCATCATCAATTTATCATCTCAAAACTTCTAGATATTGAGGCTTTAGTAAATGGATTGATCAAATTCTCCTTTTTATCGATCTTCTAAAGATTGACGTCACCTTAACAGATTTTTCGAATAAAGTGGTAGCGATGCAAAATGCTTGGTAAGCTAATGGGACTTCAGCTTCTTGGCATGAACTATGGCTCCGATGCTGTACAATATAGCAGGACCATCATCGGAGGGTGCCACTCCTAGCTTGCCAATGAACCTGTACAATCGCATAGCTTCCTTACAAGCATCGAATGTTGCAATGCATTTGCCTCGTAATTTGAATTTGGTTATATTTTTTTACTTGGAACCATTCCAACAGATTGCTCCATTATTTAGGATAAGAATGTATTCCGATATATTTTTGCTATTATTATATCCAACTAAAATTGAAGTCATACTCCACAAGTTTTAAGTCAGATTCTCTGTAATCGAGTCATCGATCATTAGTATTTCTCAAATACTTAAGGATGACCTTCCAGTGATTCTCACCCAGATCTTGCAAGTATCCACTCACTATCCTAATGAGTATATCATATCCGATCTCATACATGGTGTAATGATAGAATAAATTCTACTCATAAACACCCTATGTATGTTGGACTGAGAAAACCTAAGCAGCCTTTTAGATTTATCTCTATAAATCTTCATCACTAGGATGAGAGATGCTTTTCTTAAGTTCTTTATGGAGAACTATGATAATAATGAAATTTTTATTCTCTATAATGTAAAGAATGTCATTTTGATTAAGAAAATTTTATTCATATATAAAATAAGAAAATACTCATAGAACTATTAATCCATTTGTATTTGCAGGGTTCTACTTCATTCTCAACGAAGTCATACATTTTGATATCTAATCAAAATGCACATTCTAACTCCAAATATTTAGTATTGTCACAAGAAAAAATATCTCGTTACGATCAATACTATAATGTTGACAATATCCTTAGACAACCAGATGAGCTTTGTAGATCTCTACCTTTTCATCTGCGCTCTCTGATCCTATTAAAGATCTATTTACACTCTATGGGTTTTATCACTTTGAGTGGATCAACGAGTATCCATACACCATTGACCATTATAGACTTCATTTCAGACTCTTTGGCTCTAAGCCACTAATCGGAGTCACACCTCTGCATGACATCCATGTACGTGATCAGATCTTTGTTGTTCTCATCGAGTTCAACAGGATTGAAAGAATAGTACCCTGCAAGCCAATCGCATGGGAATATGATGGGACTTTTCTTTATTATCTTTCTGCTCATTTGTATGACATTAGTTATTTTATTTATATGAGGTATTATATTTTATCAGTTGCTGTATCATTTTTATATGATTATGATAAATCTCATAGATTAGGATAATGATTTTAGGGCCATGATAAGATCATGCCAGTGAGACCTAAAATCTTGATAGCCTCAATCTAAAATATTTTCAGTCATTGGATCATCGAGTAGGAGATCGATGACTTCGATAAGACTGGTACATCTTATATATGCTCGATGGAGAGGGTGGTTGATCTCATAACCACTTTTGTGATGACACAATACAATAATGTAGGTACTCATTAGAGAATGAGTTCATTGAACAGATCCACAGAAAGAATATCTGATGGAGCCTTACAGTTTGTCAACAGATGGTTCTTCAGTGGGAGTGATGCATGTGATCCTTTGATCTGAGATCAGCATGGTACCTTATGTGCATGGACCCTTACTTTAGTTTATTCCCTAGCACACTATTTTATGTGTGTGTGGGATATTCTAGGTATGACAATGTGTGCATGGAGGTTGTGAGTGGTCATCAAGGAATTGGTCACTCTTTGTAAGAGGAGAGAACATCCTATGTGATCTCATAGGATGGTGACTCTGAAAGTCTCTGGCCAGAGTAGGGATGAATAGTAGAAATAATTTCTACTGGTTCATCAATCGAGTCATCATCATTTGATCGAGATATATATGGTTAGGTATTTGGGTTTGACATATTTTCATACCCATAACTTTTCAGGGATGTTGCGTGATCGAAGGATTGAATTGCACGATAACTCACCACGGAAGGATAATTTTGATATTTTCATCAAATTTCAAATCTTCTGGGTAGTCATGACACATTGCTAGACGTCAATCTTAACTTGTGGACTTGACAGAATTAAAAGAGTTTAATTTTAGAATCAATTAGGAAGAGTCCCAGTTGATTAAGGCTCTTGAGCCGACCTAATCCAATCGGATTAGGATTTCATCAAGAGTTTGGGTCCACTGCTTGATAGATTTGAAACTCAATGGGTCACACATAATAGATATTTAATCTTGGTGTAATCAATTTGAATTTATTATAAATTTAATGGGTTAATTAAATTGCTAGCATATGAATTAACCCAAGTTCTCAATTGGGTTCAGTGCAAAGATGTTTATGCTAACCTAGTCTTGTTGCCTTAACCTAATGTGATTGGATTTGAAGTATTTAATTAATTAATTAGTTTTATCTGATTTTGTGAAAGTGTTCCACATGGAATCTACCACCTCCATGCCAAAAGCCACATCCAAATAATTTTGCACGCCCCATTTATTTTTGTGTTAAGGAAAGAGAGTCCTTCTTTAATACTCCTCTTAATTTCATTATATGTTCCACTTGTCCCTTATTTTGTGCGCCATGTGATGACACCTAGAGACTTATGGGTGTGGAAGATTTGGGGGAGTCCTTCTCTTGGAAGGAACTCCATGCCAAATATTGAAGGGATGCCTCCTTTATTTTGGACGTTGAAGTGGAAGAGTCCACTTCACTTGGGACTCTTAATTTGTCCTTCATTCCACGCATTTTCTTCCCTCCACCGGCCATATGATGGCTTCTGAGATAATGTTGGTGTAGAAGTGGAAGAGTCCTTCTACTTGAAGGCTCTTCCACACCCAAAAACTTCTATATATTAATTGATCCTTTATGAGAAGTTATGGACGGCATATAGGATATGTTTGTGCCAAACATTTATTTCTCCCTAAATCTCTTCTTTATTACATGCCAATTTTTTTAAGACCTGAGAAGGAAGAGTCCTTCTACTCCTTGACTTCTCCACACCACATCTTAATGTGGTAATTTAATTTTAACATGTGGAGGAGTTGGGATGCCAAGAGTTGGCATCCCTTGGAGGTTGTTTGGTGCCCCTTGGTTACCTATAAATAGGGGGCGCTACAACCAGGTTCTAAATCCCTTTTGGGCTGGGAATTGGTGTGAGGATGAGAGAAAATTGAGAGAAAAATGTCTGGATAAAGACAAGGATAAGGGAAGGAAAAATAGAAAAGAAGAGAGGAAGAGAAATGGAAAATATGAGATACTTGTCCAAAAATCAGATTGTTCATGTGTTGAACATAAAATCTGATTAGAGTGTGGTTTAATACTTTGAGAAAAGATTTCTAGAGTGGTCCTAGTGGAGGTCATGAAGGCAAACAAGCAATGGTGCAACCCGCTCTTGTAAGGTTTTAATTCAACAGCGGAAGCATGGATTTCAAAGCAATTATTATGAAATCATAAAATTAAAACCTAACTCCAAGATCACCTTATCAGAAATTAAACCATATAATTTGCATTAATATCAAATAAAGATATAGAAACATACCTCTTATCGCTAAACCCTGATTTATGCTTAGTTGTCGGCAGCAATCTGTTTGGGTTTCCACCAGGTGCCCACGTGTTCACCCTCCAACGTTGATCCACACGGGGACTCGATCAACCCTCTAGCACTTATTAAAAATACTCTACAATTAAATTCTGATTTATCAGAATTTAAATGCAATTTGGGCAGAACCTCCTTTCTTGGCTTTGCTGTCACACTGTTGGACCTTTTCTTCCCTTTCTTTCTTGCTCCTTGTCTCTTTAATTTTTTATTCCAATTCTCTAAGCCTTTTGGAAGATTTTTTGTCCTTTATCAGGACCTTATCTAGGCTAGAGAGAAAGAATAAAGAAAATTGGACAAGCAGAGCCTCTTGTAAGAAAGAAAGAAGATTTCTGAATCACCCAGACTCCTCGGCGTGCACCCCTATTTATATTGCACGTAAAGGTGCAATCCAAAACATCTCACGCCCTCTTACAATTTATCTCATGACTCTTGTCTATTTCTCATGCCCCATAAGTTAAGAAATGCTATGTGTACATCAAAGTTGGGTTGAAGAGACACCTTATTTCAGAAAGACTCTTCGATCTTAACTTACGGTGTTCAGATGAGAAGTCACGAAGCTTCTCTTATTGGCGCCATCAACCCATGCCTTTGGATCTGGAAGGAAGCCCATCCAATGGCCAAGATAGATGGTGCCAACTTGAAGAATGGCGCAAGAGATTAAGGGGCGTGGATAATTTAAAACTTATCTCCCCATTTGAAATTTCAAAGGGACGCTTCCAAGAGGTGGCGCATGGATTTAATCCTTATCTCTTCTCTTATTCTTCTATGATGAGTTTAATACTCAGAAGGACTCTTAGGTGCCTCCTAAGACATCTGAAAAAAAATATTCGTAGAATAAAAGTTACGGAGAAAAATAGGATAGACCAAGTTAAGGGGCGTCATCTCTTATCCATGCGCCATGTGACACATGCGCATGGATTTAAATTCTTACCACTTCTCCTAATTTTTTCTATGAAGAGTTTAATACTCAGAAGGACTCTTAGGCACCTCTTAAGTCATTTGAAAATCATTCATAGAATAAAAGTCATGGAGAAAAAATAGGAAAGGCCTTATCTAAAGGTTGCGCCAACTCCATCCATGCGCCATGTGGTTCATGCGCATGGATTCAAATCCACACACCAAGAGAGAGACTCTTAGGTGTGTGGTTCCCTAGTTTTTGGCACCCAACAGCAAGCCCAATTAAAACACTTCGAACCCACTTCAAGACCAAATCCAATTTGGCTCAAATTGGTTCTAAATTAGCCCAAATCGAAACCCGATTCGAATTCGATTCAAATCTAAATGCTAGGGTTTGCAACATGTGCTAGCATGTTCAACTTGCAAACATGGTTTAATCAAATTAAACCCATGATCAATTCCCTTTGTGTGTGAACCATTGGGTTCCACATCTAGCCAGCAGTGAGTCCAGGTACAATTTAAACTAATTTGGTTAGAACACAATCTAGCCGATTTAGGTCAAATCAAGCTGAACCATTTTGATCAATCAGAACAGCTTTTAATTAATGATCAAATTAAACTCTTTAATTTGATCAAACTCACAAGACATGATTGACATCTAGCAATGTATCATGTATACTTAGAAGATATGAAACTTTGATGAAAATATGAAAAATATCCTTCAGTGGAAAATTACTGTGCATCTTGATCTTACGATCATCCTGCATCCCGAATATAAGTTTGGGTATGGAAAAATGTCAAACCCAATTTTTTTTTTTTATATTCAAATTTCTCTTGATAATGATTTGATTTGTGAAACATTAAAAATTATTTCTAATTTTTTCATAATGCTTTGATCAAAGTCTTCCTGAATCATTATTTGATTGAAGCAGATAGGATGCGATCTCCTCTTACTAGGAGCGATCGTTTCCATATTGACCTACTCACAACTTTCATAAGCAATCCATCATATCCAGAACATCCCGTACATGATTAAATCATGAATGAGTATGATCCAAAATATGGATTCATGCTTATAAGGTTCTATGGCAGTCTCAGGTCAAAAGATTTACATGCACAATTCCCACTATAAGAAAAAATCTGTTGACATGTAGATAAGATTCCATCAGATATTCTTTAATTGGATCAATTCAGTGAATTCATTCTCTAATGAACACTTACATCCTTATATTAGTGTCATACATAAGTAATTGTGAGATCAATTACCCTCTCTGCTTAGCATACACAGGATGTACCAGTCTTACCAGAAACATTGATCCCCTACTCAATGTTCCATCGACTAGGAATATTTAAAATTAGAGTTTTAAGGTTTTAGGTCTCACTTGGTATGATCGCATCATAACCCTAAAACCATAGCCCTAATTTATGGGGTTCATCAAAATAAGATGCAGCATATGATGAACTAAATGTCTTTATTTATTTAAAACATCAGTACATGAGTTGTCGGGAGACAAAAAATATCCATCTATTTATACATTTTGATTGGCTTATAGGGCATATTCCTTTCAATCTCTCACTTGCACTAAAGCCAATCTCCCTTATATTTCAACCCCATACAATCGAAATGGCAATCGAATTGCTGCTGTGGTAAAGCTTTAGTGAATGGATCCGCTATGTTGTTCTTTGTGTCTACTCGTTCAATAATAACATCTTGTCTTTCAATTATTTCACGAACGAGATGGAAGCATCTCAAAATATGCTTGGATTTATGGTGAGACCTGGGTTCCTTTGCTTGAGCAACTACTCCAGTATTATCACAATAAAGTGGTCTGGGTTCTCAATCTCAGGAACAACGCCCAATTCAGTGATGAACTTCTTCATCCAGACAGCTTCCTTGGCGGCTTCACTTGCAGCTATGTATTCTGCCTCTGTGGTTAAGTCAGCTACTGTTTGCTGCTTAGAACTCTTCCAACTCACTGCTCCACTATTCAAAGTAAAGACATACCCTGAAATGGATTTGCTATCATCTGGGTCTGATTGAAAACTAGAATCAGAGTATCCTTCTAGTTTAAGATCAGATCCACCATATATGAGAAAAATATCCTTAGTCCTTCTTAAGTACTTTAGAATATTTTTCACAGCCTTCTAATGATCCTCTCCTGGATCAGCCTGAAATCTACTGGCTATGCCTAAGGCATAAGCTACATCAGGCCTGGTACATAACATAGCATACATTACTGATCCTACAGTCGAAGCATAAGGAATAGAACTCATTCTATTTCTCTCTTCAGTTGTCTTAGGAGACATCTTCTTAGAGAGATGTATGCCTTGACTCATGGGTAAATAACCTCTTTTACTTTCATTCATACTGAATCTTTTCAGCATTAAGTCAATGTACCTAGACTGAGATAAGCCTAGCATCCTTTTAGATCTATCTCTATAGATCTTTATACCAAGTATATAGGATGCTTCCCCCAAGTCTTTCATAGAAAACTTATTTGATAGCCATAATTTGACTATTTGTAACATTGGGATATCATTCCCAATAAGGAGTATGTCATCTACATACAGAACCAAGAAAACTAGGGCACTCCCACTAGTCTTCTTATACACACAAGGTTCATCCACATTTTTGATGAAGTCAAATTCTTTGATTGTTACATCAAAGCGGATGTTCCAACTCCTTGAGGCTTGCTTTAATCCATAAATGGATTTCTTAAGCCTGCATACTAGATTTGGTCTGTCATTTGAGACAAAACCCTCTGGCTGTGACATGTAGACCTCCTCTTCTAGAAAACCATTTAAGAAGGCGGTCTTCACATCCATTTGCCATATTTCATAATCATAGTATGCTGCTATTGCAAGCATTATCCAAATAGATTTGAGCATGGCAACAGGTGAAAAAGTTTCATCATAATCAATACCCTGTTTTTGTCTAAAATCTTTAGCTACCAATCTAGCTTTATAGGTTTCTATTTGACCATCTGCTCAAATCTTTTTCTTATAGACCCATTTGCACCCAATAGGGTTTACCCCTTCTGGTGCATTAATCAAAGTCCATACTTTGTTGGTGTACATGGAGTCCATTTCGGATTTCATAGCATCCTGCCATCTGTCTGAGTCCTTACTCATGACAGCTTCTGTATAGGTCAAAGGTTCGTCATTCTCAATGACTTGGGCTTCATTATTCTCAATAATGAACCCATACCTTATAGGTACATATCGTACCCTCTCTGACCTATGGATAGGAGTTATGTATTCTAGTTCTTCTTTATTTATGTGAATATTTGGTTGAGAAATATCTATTTATTTTTGTTGAACTTCATTAATTTCAATATTTCTCCCACTGCCTCTTTCTAGGATAAATTCTTTCTCCATAAAAGTGGCATGCCTACTTACAAATACCTTTTGTTCAGTAGGGTGGTAGAATAGATATCCTATAAGATCCTTAGGATATCCTACAAACAAATATTTATCTGCTCTAGTATCTAGTTTATGTCCAAAATTTCTTTTGACATATGCTGAACATCCCCATATCTTAAAATATTTAAGATTGGGCTTCTTACCTCTCCATATTTCATATGGAGTGCTAGATACAGATTTAGAAGGTACTCTATTCAAGATAATTATTGCGATCTCTAAAGCATAACCCCAGAAGGAAGTAGGCAATTCAGTGAAGCACATCATGGATCATACCATATCTAATAAGGTACGGTTCCTCCTTTCGGCTACACCATTTAATTGTGGCGTATAAGGAGGTATCCATTCAGAGATAATTCCCTTTGCTTTAAGATGGTCTAAAAATTCATTGGACAAGTATTCTCCTCCTTGATCAGATCGAAGGATTTTTATACTTTTTCCAGTTTGTTTTTCGATCATGCTTTGATACTCTTTGAATTTATCAAAGGCTTCGGATTTATGTTTCATAAGATACACATATCCAAACCTAGATAAATTATCTGTAAATGTAATAAAATATGAGTATCCACCTCTGGCATGAGTTGTCATAGGGCCACATACATCTGTATGTACAAGTCCTAACAACTCATTTGTCCTATCTCCATGTCCACTAAATGAAGTCTTGGTCATTTTACCCATGAGACATGATTCACAAGTTCCTAATGATTCACAATCATAAGAATCAAAGAACTTTTCTTTGTACAACTTGTTAATCCTAGTCTCACTAATATGACCAAGTCGACAATGCCAAAGTAAGGTATTATTTATATTATCTCTCTTACGTTTACTATTTTCATCAACATGAAAAATATTATCATTCAAGCATAGAGTCAACAAACCATTGTCAAAAATGCCATGACAAATTATTTCATTAGAAAAATTAATCGAGCAACCATTGCTCGTTACAGATATTTGATATCCTTGTTTTATCAACAAGGGTACAGATACAATATTTCTAATGATCTTAGGCATGTAATAACAATTTGTTAGCTCTAAGATCTTCCCAGAAGGAAACTTTAAGATATATGTCCCTACAGCTTCTGCTTGGATAGAATCTCCTCCAGCACCATAGAGCTCAAAGTCTCCCTTCCTCAAACTTCTAATTTTCTGCAGCCCCTGCAATTATTTGCAGATATGAAAACCACAGGCAGTATCTAATACCCATGAGTTTGAAATGGAAGAATTCAATGATAATATTGTATGTATCTCATACATACCTTTTGGTGCATTATTTGCACCAGTCTTCACTGTTGCAAGATAAGCCTTGCAATTTCTTTTCCAATGACCTGCCTTGCCGCAGTGGAAGCAGGTCGACTGTCCGGAGGTCTTCTTTCCCTTCTTTCTCTTATTTATACCACCTTTAGGGTTCAGCCTCTTTTTAGAACCCTTTTTGCCTGCCTTCTTCTTGGATATCCCATCCACAAGAAGAAGAGGAGCCTTATCCTTCTTGATATGGCTCTCTGCTATTTTGAGCATATTTAACAGCTCAGGCAAGGAAGAATTCAGTTTGTTCATATGATAGTTCACGACAAACTGAGAAAATGATTCTGGAAGTGATTGCAGGATTAGATCCTGACTCAACTCCCCATCCATAACAAAACCTAATTGACCTAATCGAGTGATCAGGTCAATAACCATCAAAACATGATTTTGTACGGATGACCCCTCTGTCATTCTGGCACAGAATAACTGCTTAGATATCTCATATCTTGCAGTCCTACTCTGTTCTCCATAAAGCTCTTTTAAATTGAGCAATATGGAATGAGTGTCCATGCTATCATGCTGCCTCTATAACTCATTTGTCATAGAGGCAAGTATGATACACTTGACAGTTAAAGAATCATTTTGCCACATCCTATATGTGGTTTTTTCTTCCTCTGTGGCATCCTCCCCAACTGGCTCAATGTCAGGGGTATCGAGAATATAAGAAAGCTTCTCTTGACTAAGTACTATTTTAAGATTTCTCAACCAGTCCACATAGTTGGTACCGGTCAATTTATTTGTATCCAAAATGGAGCGAAGTGAAAGTGAAGAAGCCATTAATCTACATAATAAAGAACATTACATAAGCGAACAACTCAAGATGATATACACAATTAAATTAGGACTTTAATTTTATTGTGTCTCCCACTATTTTTATCAGACATCATAATCCTCTAGTATGATGTTTGAGAAAACCCTGATTGATTTTCTTAGTGGGATTGAGATCCTAATTCCTTATAAAAGATCTTGTGGTTGCACAACAAATCTTTTATAAGTTTAAAGGTAGGAAACTCTTTCCAATTGCATCTCATGCAATTCTCAATAAAAATCCTGGCCTCTAAAATATTAATAGCCTTGTGTTTACACAACAGACCATAATGTTTTAGTTAAGTAGGACCCTTTATTTTATTATAGTCAAAATAAAATATAAATGCTTTTGTGGTTACACAACAAAGCATTATACTCAAAAATTGCTGTAAGCATCTCGATGCGCCAGAACAATATTATGTCAGTTTCCATAATTGGTCTTGTGGTTACACAACAAACCTAATATGGTTCGTGACATAATAATATCCTAGCATGAAAGAAGGCCATAATGTAGTGAATATAACATCGAGCATCCCAGCCAAGAATTAAATTAATCTAATCAGTCAGGTAAGTGGAAGAGAGGTGGGGGTTCCCCCATTGCTTTCTTTAGACACCAATAAATTTTGGCCAGGTCAGACAACGGAACCAATTAGAAACCACATTCTCTTTACCAATCATGAACCACTTTCCTAGACACCGATTGATCAATTAGACATCATCGACTGGTTCTGCTATTGGTTAATTACACTACAACTTAATATTATTTTACAGAGGTTTTTTCAGGTCTCAATGCATATTTAATTTCTATATCATAATAAATACATGAATAAAAGAAATTAGCATCATAGTGAACATAATTCAATATGACAAAGCAACATTCCATAATTATATACATCATATTTTAATTATGAAATAATGAATATGATCTCATCATATAGCATCATAGTGAACATAATTCAATATTACAGAGCAACATTCTAAAATTATATACATCATGATTTAATTATGAAATAATGAATATGATCTCATCATATTAATATCATATTAAAACATAAATAATGATCATATCATATTTATAAGATTGCCTTTAAATCATTAACATATCATCATATGATTTAATTCTAACAAGGTGGCTCTGATGCCACTGTAAGGTTTTAATTCAACGGCGGAAGCATGGATTTCAAAGCAATTATTATGAAATCATAAAAATAAAACCTAACTCCAAGATCACCTTATCAGAAATTAAACCATATAATTTGTATTAATATCAAATAAAAGATATAGAAACATACCTCTTATCGCTAACCCTGATTTGTGCTTAGTTGCCGGCAGCAATCTGTTTGGGTTTCCACCAGGTGCCCACGTGTTCACCCTCCAACGTTGATCCACACGGAGACTCGATCAACCCTCTAGCACTTATTGAAAATACTCTATAATTAAATTTTGATTTATCAGAATTTAAATGCAATTTGGGCAGAACCTCCTTTCTTGGCTTTGTTGTCACACTGTTGGACCTTTTCTTCCCTTTCTTTCTTGCTCCTTGTCTCCTTAATTTTTTATTCCAATTTTCTAAGCCTTTTGGAAGATTTCTTGTCCTTTATCAGGACCTTATCTAGACTAGAGAGAAAGAATAAAGAAAATTGGACAAGCAGAGCCTCTTGTAAGAAAGAAAGAAGATTTCTGAATCACCCAGACTCCTCGGCGTGCACCCCTATTTATATTGCACATAAAGGTGCAATCCAAAACATCTCACGCCCTCTTACAATTTATCTCGTGCCTCTTGTCTATTTCTCACACCCCATAAGTTAAGAAATGCCATGTGTACATCAAAGTTCGGTTGAAGAGATGCCTTATTTCAGAAAGACTCTTCGATCTTAACTTACGGTGTTCAGATGAGAAGTCACGAAGCTTCTCTTATTGGCGCCATCAACCCATGCCTTTGGATCTGGAAGGAAGCCCATCCAATGGCCAAGATAGATGGTGCCAACTTGAAGAATGGCACAAGAGATTAAGGGGCATGGATAATTTAAAACTTATCTCCCCATTTGAAATTTCAAAGGGGCGCTTCCAAGATGTGGCGCATGGATTTAATCCTTATCTCTTCTCTTATTCTTCTATGATGAGTTTAATACTCAGAAGAACTCTTAGGTGCCTCCTAAGATATCTGAAAAAAAACATTCATAGAATAAAAGCTACGGAGAAAAATAGGATAGACCAAGTTAAGGGGCATCATCTCTTATCCATGCGCCATGTGACACATGCGCATGGATTTAAATTCTTACCACTTCTCCTAATTTTTTCTATGAAGAGTTTAATACTCAGAAGGACTCTTAGGCACCTCCTAAGTCATCTGAAAATCATTCATAGAATAAAAGTCACAGAGAAAAAATAGGAAAGGCCTTATCTAAAGGTTGCACCAACTCCATCCATGCGCCATGTGGTTCATGCGCATGGATTCAAATCCACACGCCAAGAGAGAGACTCTTAGGCGAGTGGTTCCCTAGTTTTTGGCACCCAACAGCAAGCCCAATTAAAACACTTCGAACCCACTTCAAGACCAAATCCAATTTGGCTCAAATTGGTTCTAAATTAGCCCAAATCGGAACCCGATTCGAATTCGATTCGAATCTAAATGCTAGGGTTTGCAACATGTGCTAGCATGTTCAACTTGCAAACATGGTTTAATCAAATTAAACCTATGATCAATTCCCTTTGTGTGTGACCCATTGGGTTCCACATCTAGCTAGTAGTGAGTCCAGGTATAATTTAAACTAATTTGGTTAGAACACAATCTAGCCGATTTAGGTCAAATCAAGCTGAACCATTTTGATCAATCAGAACAGCTTTTAATTAATGATCGAATTAAACTCTTTAATTTGATCAAACTCACAAGATATGATTGACGTCTAGCAACGTATCATGTCTACCTGGAAGATATGAAATTTTGGTAGAAATACCAAAAATTCCCTTCAGTGGAAAATTACTGTGCATCTTGATCTTACGATCATCTTGCATCCCGAATATAAGTTTGGGTATGGAAAAATATCAAACCCAATTTTTTTTTTTATATTCATATTTATCTTGATAATGATTCGATTTATGAAATATTAGAAATCATTTCTAATTTTTTCATAATGCTTTGATCAAAGTCTTCCTGAATCATTATTTGATTGAAGCAGATAGGATGCGATCTCCTCTTACTAGGAGCGATCGTTTTCATATTGACCTACTCACAACCTTCATAAGCAATCCATTATATCCAGAACATCTCGCACATGATTAAATCATGAATGAGTATGATCCAAAATATGGATTCATGCTTATAAGGTTCTATGGCAGTCTCAGGTCAAAAGATTTACATGCACAATTCCCACTATAAGAAAAAATCTGTTGACATGTAGATAAGACTCCATCAGATATTCTTTAATTGGATCAATTCAGTGAATTCATTCTCTAATGAATACTTACATCCTTATATTAGTGTCATACACAAGTAATTGTGAGATCAATTATCCTCTCTGCTGAGCATACACAGGATGTACCAGTCTTACCGGAAATATTGATCCCCTACTCAATGTTCCATCGACTAGGAATATTTAAAATTAGAGTTTTAAGGTTTTAGGTCTCACTTGGTATGATCGCATCATAACCCTAAAACCATAGCCCTAATTTATGGGGTTCATCAAAATAAGATGCAGCATATGATGAACTAAATGCCTTTATTTATTTAAAACATCAGTACATGAGTTGTCGGGAGACAAAAAATATCCATCTATTTATACATTTTGATTGGCTTATAGGGCATATTCCTTTCAGCTCTTGCGAAGGATGGTCGGTAGTGTACTTGCAAAGATGGCTGCAGCATCATGACGAGTTGGAAAGGGCCCTGATCAATCCTATGTGGATCACCATTGGAGGGCTTCTGCTTTGGAGCCTCATGGAGATCTCAAAATCATTAGTTCATGATTTTCATGGTGGTATAAGACTTCCAGTCTTCTTCTCATATGCTTGATTTTTTGATTTGATTGTAATCATCAAGGGATTCCTAAGATTTTTGGGTTTCGATGGATGAGTTTAATTGTTAAACTTAGTTTTCATTATTGAATGCATGTTACAAAATTTTTAAAATCTATATTTCACTGCATCATCAGAATCCAACACTGGATCACATCCCAAAACTAGATATCAAAGTATCTATCTGATGAATGTGATACTCTACCGGATCTCCTCGATGGTGCCTCTACAACGGATTTCAAGTTTGATTTGATCAAATCCGATTCTATGGATTCTTTAGATTGTGTCGGTTCTTCTATCTATCGAACTTTATAAGTTTCACATTAAAGGCATCAGTACCTTCACCAAGGTACTCCTTTTCTGAAAGAAATACCGAATAACTCTTATTCTTTAGCATGGTAAAAGTTATATCCCTTAGATTCTTTGATTACCCTACAAAATAATATATAGGATCGAGATCCAAACTAATCGGTTTGTAAATGTTCAATAAAAAACAAACACTCCCAAGCCCCAAGGTAGGAAAGTATCGGTTTATGCCTAGTCCATATCTCATATGGAGTCATTGCGACTGATTAATTCGAAATCTAGTTTAGAGCATAACAAGTAGTCTCAAGAGCATAACCTTAAAAAGAGACAGGTAGATTTTTAAATCTCATCATGGATCGAACTATGTCTAACAAAGTTGATTCCAATAGGAGAGAATCCTATTCTCTTCTAGATATGTCAAAACTTATCGAAAGGCATTCTCCTCTTTGATCTGATCGAAGAGTTTCAATGCTCTTTCCAGTTTATTTCTCTATCTTATTATGAAATTATTTAAATATTTTAAATAATCTAAATTTATGGTAAATATGTTCGTAGATCAATACATCAGTATATATCAGATTTAGAACATCATTAGCTTGTTCATCTTTTCCAGTAAAAGGTGACTTGGTCATCTTACTAAAGAGATAGGATTAATAGGTTGACAATGATTCACAATCATTGACTTCGAGAATTATCTCCTGTTGATCTTATTCTTATTTAATGATCAAGCCAAAATTATCAAAGGTAGACATTTGTGACATTATCTATTTTAGGGTTTGTTTGTTGTGTACATTATACTAACAGGCTGTGACTATTCATAAATGTCATTTCTTAGTTGTATACATGATTTTGACATCATTCATAATAAAATTATAAAATCATTAGACAATAGTGACAATCACTAAAATAACATTGTTGGAATTGAAAATAAGCTCAACGATTCTTAAAATCAAGATTGAAATATGACTTCCAACTCCAATGTTCAGAAATCTCTTATGGTTTTTAATTTTTTTACTAATCTGAAGTCGTTGCAATAATTTGCATGGACTTTCGATATCCAATATCTAGGTAGTAGTGTCACAGATAGAGAAATCATATGGTGTTATCATATAAGTACCTTATCCAGCAATCCTTTACTGATTTCTCTTTCTTTGTCTGTTCGGATCAAGGGACTCTGTTAGACTAGGTTAATCTTAGACTCTTTGTCAATTCAGGCTTATTAGCCTAAGCATGACTCTTTTGCACCTTCTTTTTTTTTTTTCTTTCTCAAAAATTATTACCCCACTGAAGATACATCTTCAGATGTGTAAAAAGAACTCCATCAATATTTGAAAAATTTTCTATCACTGAGCATCATTGAATTTACAACTAAATTCATATTTTTCGCTGCTCTCAAAAATACCACATGGTGATATGATCATTTAGCCACTTCTAATAAGTACCTTTGATCGCATCACATGTGTTGGATGTGGAAACTTTAGATGTTGGATCCATAATCATATTTAGGATCCATTCGTGCTCTAGAACTATTTACAACTTTCGATATCAATTATCAAAGTTGGATCCTATAAATTAGTCACTATCAAACAGTGAATGGAGCAACGTACATGTAGCCATAACTGAAAGAAAAATACAAGACCTCTATGTTTATGAATTGATTAAGCTTAAAGACTTAGACTTTAGTCTAAAGGTTCTCCTACTATTTTATACAAATTGATAGCCTCTATCTCTAATTTAAAAAATTATCTTAATTTCTTAGTGGGTACTAAAGTCCACACAGACTGCATATAGGCCTGAGGATGGCTCGGTCAACCCATAAACATCTATGGGTAGGTTCTCAATCAATTTTTATTTTTTTCTTTTGTGCAACAAAAAAAGATTTTTGTGGTATAGAAATCAGATGGAAAACCAGTTTTATCATGAAAAAAATGGAGAAAGGGCATCCCATATTTTTTTGGACGTATATTGGCATGGAATTGAAAGAGGGGGCGACACATCTTGATAGAGTCCAAGATCTTTTGGACTCTTCACCCACCTCCTTACATGCCTAATAAAAAAGGTTTTTATTCTTTCTTATGTGCATGTAAGAGACCAGAAAAAGGGCTTTCATGGTGAGAAGTCCTTGGGCATGGGTTCATGGCGTGAAAAAGAGGAGGAGAGTCCTCTCTTTTTGGGTGTGCGCAAAACCTAGTTTCTAGGGTTTTGGTTTTAAGGATTTGGGAAGGGAGAAAAAGAAAAGAGAAGATAGTCTCTTCTCCATCTTTCTTCCCCCTCTTCATCTCCTTCAAAATTCCATCTTTAACCTTGAAAAAAGTTTCAGAGATTTGAAGAAAGGATCCAGATCAGCCAAGAAGAAGATTTTTGGACGAACTAGCATTCTCGAGGAGATCGATCAGATTAGAGCTTCGAGTGGACTTTCCATAGGGGCCGAATGCATCTGTGATTGTGAGCAACTAGAAAAGATAATCTTTACTACATCTCTCAGTAATGGCGATCATTGACCTGTGCTCAAGTATCGAGTTCTGAATTCGGATAAATATAGATTTGATCTACTGCTTACATCCATGCATGCAGATTTTATCATGTGATTATTTCAGATTTTATATGCAACATATCATGTCGTAGATCTTAGAGTAGGTTGATTTGATGATTAGATCATATGTATATTAGATTAATATGATTAGTCTAGTTATCTTTCACTATATTTTATTTCAAAATTTTTTGAAATACATGTATGAATTACCTACATTTTCCAACAATGGTATCAAAACATAGATTCGTTATGACATGTTACATGTGCATATTAAATCTAAAATTTAATTTAATTTTGATCTGATATGTGATATCTTAGATCTAAATTTAATTAATAATTGATTGCACAAACTGAAATAAGATTATCCTACTGTAGGTTTTATCCCTTATAGTGAATCAGTTATCCTAGTTTGTATTGATCTTTGATAAAATCTATTTTTATATGTTACATGTAATATTTATAATCTGATTTAGATGTGATCTAAGATTATAATCAGATCTAATGTAATTTAGATTAGATCTAAATTCATACATATATGATATGTGATTAGATTAGATGATCCGATTAGCATGTACTTGGATTGGGTTGATCCCCAGGCTGTCCGATCATTGGAGCAAGAAGGGTTTAAAGACCCTCTCTTTTTATTTGATGGGGTGCTCTTATGGTATGTAGGGGTGCCATTTGATTAATTTTATGAAGAAGAATGCAAAAAGAAGAACTTATTTTTCTATAAAATCCTAGATCTTGAAATCCTAGGTTTGTTATATGTGATATAAAGTTGTATGAAAAATAAAATATCTGATCTATATGATTAAAATTATTTTAATCATGAGAAAATAAAATCTTGAATCATAAAAAGTTTAGATATGATCTAAAAGGATGTTTATAATTGATTTTATTTTGATATTATACAAGATTTTTCAGTTTCAAAATTCTTTGAAATGTGCTTGCACAATTACTGAGCTGACCTAGTTTTGAATCGAGTCGACCCAATTTTCTTGTGTAGCCGACTTGATATTGATTGATTCGATCTAATTTTAGAATAAAAAATCTTTACATAAAATTTATTGTAAATTATTTATAAAAATAAAAAAATAAAATTATTTCAAATCTAAACCTAAACCCATGTTGATGCTGAAATTTCATTAAGAATTAAGTGTAGAATCTATTAGAACTGGAATTATAATTTAAGATCTAATGATATTACATAAAATATGGAGACATGGGTTAGCTCAAATTAGGTCATCTTAATTAGATTATATCTAAGATTAGAATCAAAGAATTAATAGATCATGTAGAGAAATTGATTAAATCTAATCAAATATTGAATTAGATTAAATCAGAATTTCTCTAGAACCAATATAATAGTTATAGATGGTCAAGTCCATATTTTTGATTAGACCAAATGGATATTGATTGTGGCTTAGTGCTTGAATTCGAATCATTAGGCTGGTTAAATCGAAACTAATTAACCAATTGGTGTCTAAGATAAGTTTGATATTTCGATCGATAATTTTTAATTGGGAGCAGCTTACCTGACTAATTTGATGGTGTCTAAAGCAAGCTTGGCATACCCTCCCACCGATCTCACTTATTTGGCCAATTTGATGAATTATGTCTTGATTAGACCGTTAAGTGATTTGAGTTGACCCATGCCATTAAGGTTGATCAGTGTGACTGATCTAGATACCATTTCAACTAGCATGTCCCTAATCCAATTCAATGACTTAGTGAAGTCAGTGGGAGGATTATAGTTTACTGATTGATCTCTTCTCATCTCTTCTCTAAACTAATTCTTAAATTCTCTAAATTATTAGGTTTCTAAAATAAGCTGGTTATGGTGATAACTAGATCATAGCCTCCCATTAAGATGAATGGTAATGGGTCTATTATTTTTGAGTGACATTGCAGGCGCCATTTGTCTGGTGTTCTCTCTGAATGATGAAATTATCATTCATCATATGATGACTCTGTTGTACTATCTGATGAATGGTTGAGATGACCGAGCCATCCTTGGACCTGATCATTCTTTAGTTAGAATCACTGAGTAGTTCATGTTAATGGTTTGACCTAACCGAAACTTTCAGTGGAGGCTCATTGCCTACTGAAATGAAACCAAGGATGAAATTAGTTACTAAAAATTATTTAAAAAAATAATTGATTGAAAATCTACCCATAGATGCATATGGATTGATCGAGCCATACTTGGGCCTGTATGCAGTCTGTGTAGATTCCAGTATCCGCTAAGGAATTAAAGTGATTCTTCAAATTAGAGGTAGAGGCTATCAATTCATATAAGATAGTCGAAGAACCTTTAGACTAAAATCCAAGTCTTTAGGCTCAATCAATTCATTAATATAGAGATCTTGTATTTTTTTTCAGTTATGGCTAGATGTCCGTTGCTCTGTTTATTGTTTGACAATAACTTATTTATAGAACCCAACTTTGATAGATGGTATCGGAAGTTGTAAATAGTTTTAAAACATGAATGGATCCTATATATGATTATGGATCCAGCATTTGATGTTTCTACATCCAACACACATTATGCGATCAAAGGCACTTATCAAAAGTGGCCAAATGATCGTATCATTGTGTGGTATTTTTGAGAGCAGTGAAGAACATGAATTTAGTTGTAAACTCGATGTTGCTCAGTAGAAGAAAATTCTTCAAATGTTGAAGGAGTTCTTTTGCATCTCTGAAGATGTATTTTTAGTGGGGCAACAATCCTTTGAGAAAGAAAAAGAAGGTGCAAGAGAGTCGTGCTTGGGCTAATGAGTCCGAACTGACAAAAGAGTCTAAGGTTAACCTAGTTTGACAGAATCTCTTGGTCCGAACAGGCAAAGGAAGAGAAATCAGTAAAAGATTGCTAGATAAGGTACTTATATGATAACACCTTATGATTTTTCTATCTGTGATACTACTACTTGGGTATTGGATATCGAAAGTCCATGCAAATTATTGCAATGACTTCAGGTTAGTAGAAGGTTTGAAAATAGCAAGAGGTTCCTGAATGTTGGAGATAGAAGTTATGTTCCAATCCTGATTTTAGAAATCGTTGAGTCTATTTTCAATTCTAACAATATCATTTTAGTGTTTGTCACTATTGTCTAATAATTTTTATGATATCATTATAAATGATGTCAAAATCATGATGGATAAATAAAAAAATAGTATTTACAAAAGGTCATAGTGAAGGAACCAGATCTAGGGTTTTAGGATTAGATCTTGAAACTTTTTCAAGATTAGACAGTGAAAGACTAAAATAAATTAAAATTTATATTACAAAACAAAAGAATTCCTAGATCTAAAATCCTATTATATGATTATTACATGGTATTAAATCATGAAATTAAAATATAAAGAGCAAGAACTACATGTTGATCAAATCAACATATTTCTATACTACATCTAATGTATGTAAAATATAATAGATCAGATCTATTACCTTATAAGTTAGATGTTCTGACTTTGCTGATCTGGGTTTGAGGATGATGTTGCAAGCATCACACATGTCTAGCCTCTAGGAGTCATCCACACGAGCCCACGAATCACGATCAGAAATCTTGATCCAGAAAATCAGCACAGTATGCTAGTACTATGTTGATCATTCTTCGATGGTCGATCAGATGCCTCCTTCTTCTTGATTTGGACTTTTCCAAAGATGAGAAGTAGGAGAAGGAGTTTTAGATGTGTGAGACTCTCAAAAAACTCACAGATGGAGGAAGGAAAGAGGTGAACACAGCAACCCTAGAAGAAGACCCTCTTCTTCTTCTCTTTGCTCTAACCCAGACACTTAGTTCTATGTGCATTATATCTCCACACCCCAACACCCTTTCTCCCTTATTTTCACACTCCCAAAAGGTCTATCAATGCTCTATAATCCACAAAATGTTCAAAAAGAAATTCATCTTAAATAATGAGATATGAAGAATCTTTGTCTAGGTCAAATACCTAGTCAAAGAAAATCCAAACAGGGCAAGACAAGTGGTGCCCAACTCTTGGGCATCCCCTCCTTTTTCTATCATAGACCACCAGCAAAGGGCACACAATATGTGCCATAAAATCCATAAAAATATTAGAAAAAATTTGGGTAAAATTAGTGCCATAAGAAAAGAGTTTTGGTTTCTTAAAATTCTATTTCATGGAATTTGAAATCCAAACTAATTCCTACTTTGACTTGGTCCACAACCACATTCCATGTAAGAGAGAAAGAGTGAAAAGCTTTGGATGTGTGTGACGGCCTGGGAGAGAAGGTTTTATCACATAAAATAAGAGAGAGTGGACGTGGGGGGCTAAGGTGGTTCAAGGTGGAATCCTAGTCTTACTAGGATTCAATCTATGACTTGTTCAAATTTGGTTTCTCAAATCAAATCAAACCAAAACTAAATCAACCCAATTAAAATAGGTCTTAATCTAATTAAAAATCTAATTTAATCAGATTAAATTAGATTTAAATCTGACTTAAGTTTTTAATCGAATTAGAAATTAGGTTGACCCAAGTCCTAATTGAACTAGGACTAGTTTTTTTCTTGCACTTGGCTTATCTAATAAACCAATTGGACTTGATCCAATCAAGCCCAAACTAAATCTAATTAAATTATATTCAATTAGACTTAATTTTAGATCATTGGCTTAATCAAATTAAGTCAATTAGCAATCAAATTGCTAATCGATCCTCCTGCAACACTTGTACTAGGTTAAATATCAATCGTATTGATCGTTTAACCCTAGAATGATTCTTAATTATTGATCAACCATCCGATCAAATCATGAACTCTAATGTGTGTGACTGCATAGGTTTGAACCTAAGCTGATAGCATAGAAATAAATTTTAATACCAATCGAAGTGACTATCTTGCAATGGTACCCGACGGTCGGATAGGTCGAATGTGTAGAACAACATCCTTAGAACCCATGTGGATATAGTTTCCATATAATTCATCTTCTTGACCAAAATGCTCATAGGACACCTCAGAGTTCAACTGTCAACTCTGATCAGGTTGTCCATATTGTATTTCAAAATATCAAATCCATCTGATGGATTATCCTGGCCAAGATTTTGCTAAATTGAAATACAGTGACTCATTCATCTCCAACTCTTGGAGTGGTAATCCCATCTTAATCACACTCTGACTTTGCAAGCACTTGACTGTGCCCAGAAGCCTTCCGTCACTAAATTAGAAATTCAGTTAGTCCAGTACCAAAGCACAGTGAGTTACTTGCAAATCACTGAGGTGATCTCAAGTCTAAGGGACACTTATATCCCATCAGAGATATTCTCGACGGCAGAATGCTCTGGAGTTGGTCATGTTCAATGATGATGTACCCTTATATCTCATCTGTATGCCATACCAGTATCTCCACACTCCTTGGTTAAGGGGATAACTAATCCATATGGCCTACAGCGATCAATGCTCGATAGAAGCTGTCGTCCTTATTAGCAGCCCATCATTTGATCGTGAATAGTTTTAAGGACTAATCGATAAATTTTTTCTTTATCGAACCTAAATAGTCCTAAGGATTTCATCACAACAACAAAGTTCATTAAAAGATAAAAATTTGTGATGAAAATGCCAAAAATATATTATATTTATTAACAAATTAATTACAATACAAAGTTGCTCAACCGTCAACAGGTTGATGATTGACTTTTGGGATATATTTTCCAACAACTCTCACTTGTCCTAAAGCCACTCGCACAGTATCTAATACCTATCTTCGACTTATGGTTGTCGAACTCTTTTATCGTCAGGATTTTAGTGAAGGGGTCGGCCAGGTTCTCCTTTCCATCAATCTTCTGAAGGTCGATGTCACCTCGTTCCATGATCTTTCGGATCAGGTGTAAGCAACGCAAAATGTTCTTTGTCTGCTTGTGTACTTTGGGTTCCTTCGCCTGAGCAATGGCACTAGTGTTGTCATAGTAGAGCAAGACCGGACCATCGAGGGAGGATGCTCCTCTGAGCTCGGTGATGAATTTTCTCAGCCATACAGTTTTCTTCGCGGCATCCGATGCTGCGATATACTCTGCCTCACAAACAGAGTCACCATAATATGCTGCTTGGAACTCTTTCAACAAATGACTCCACCATTTAGAGTAAAGATATAACCCGACACGCTTCTACTGTCATCATGGTCAGATTGAAAGCTGGAGTTTGTGAACCCCACAAGTTTCAGATCTGACTCACCATAAACCAACCATTGGTCCTTAGTATTTCTCAAATACTTAAGGATGGTTTTAACCACTTTTCAGTGGTTTTCTCCAGGATCAGAATGGTATCTACTCACTATTCCTAGTGAGTATGCCACATCTGGCTTTGTACATATCATGGCGTACATGATAGATCCCACGGTCGAAGCATATGGGACTCTACTCATACGCTCTTTCTCTTCAGGAGTTGTCGGACAATCCTTCTTAGAGAGAAAAATTTTATGGCCTATCTGTAGATAGCTCTACTTGAAATTCTCCATGCTGAACCTCTTCAGCACAGTGTCTATGTACGTAGACTGAGATAATCCAAGCATCCTTTTAGATCTATCCCTATAGTTCTTCATCCCTAGGATGTAGGATGCTTCACCCAAGTCCTTCATGGAGAACTGCGATGACAACCAAACTTTTATTCCCTGTAGTGCGGGGATGTCATTCCTGATTAAGAGAATGTCATCCATGTACAAGATAAGGAGTACCACAACTGGACCATTTGCCCATTTATAAATGCAGGGCTCTTCTCCGTTCTTAACGAAGTCATACGTTTTGATCACCTTATCAAAATGCATGTTCCAATTTTGAGAAGATTGCTTCAATCCATAAATGGATCTCTGAAGCTTGCATACCTTGGACTCATCTGTGGATGTAAACCCCTCAGGTTGTATCATATACACCTCTTCGGTTAGCTCTCCATTCAGAAAATCTGTCTTTACATCCATCTGTCAAATCTCATAATCCTGATGGGTAGCTATTGCAAGCATTATCCGAATGGATTTGAGCATTGCCACAGGGGAGAACATCTCGTTATAGTCAATACCATAATGTTGATGATACCCCTTGGCAACTAGATGGGCTTTATAGGTCTCCACCTTTCCGTCTGCGCCCCTCTTCCTTTTGAAGACCCATTTACACCCAATGGGTTTAACCCTTTTAGGTGGGTCAACCAATGTCCATACATCATTGACCTTCATGGACTCCATTTCAGATTTCATGGCTTCAAGCCATTTCTTGAAATCAGGTCTCTGCATTGCATCCATATAGGTGATCGGATCCTCATCGTTCTCATCAAGTTCGATGGGATCACCATCTCAGACCAAGAAATCATAGTATCTGTCTGGCTGACGCGGTACTCTATTGAATTACCTTAATGGTGCAGGTACATTGGGCTCTGGATCTGATCTAATCAAATCTGACTCAAGTTCAGCTATTGGTGTCGGTCCTTCTACCTGTTGAACTTTATCAAGTTCAACCATAGAGGCAACGGTTCCTTCACCAAGGAACTCCTTTTCTAAAAAGGTTGCCTTAAGGCTGACGAACACCTTTTGTCCATTAGTATGGTACAAAAAATATCTTTTGATCCCTTTGGGGTACCCTATGAATGTGTATTTGTCAGACCTAGGTCCAAGTTTATTTGTAACTATCCGTTTGACATAGGTTGAGCACCCCCAGACCCTAAGGTATGAAAGTGTTGGCATACGCCCTGTCCATATCTCATATGGAGTCTTAATTACAGACTTACTTGAAACCCTATTTAACAGATAACAGGTCGATTCGAGTGCATATCCCCTGAAGGATATCGGCAAGTTGGCAAAATCGATCATGGATTAGATCATGTCTAACAGAGTCCGATTTCTCCTTTCAGATATACCGTTATGCTGTGGTGTTCCCAGAGAAGTCCATTAGGAGAGAATCCCATTCTCTCCTAGATATATGAGAAACTCACCAAAAAGGTATTCTTTTCCTCGATCAGATCAAAGAGTTTTAATACTCTTTCTAGTTTATTTTTCTACTTCACTTCAGAATCGTTTGAACATTTCAAATGAATCTGACTTATATTTCATCAGATAGACATATCCATATCTGGATAGATCATCCATGAAAGTGATGAAGTAGAAATAGCCACCTCTAGCACTTGTTTTCATGGGCCCGCATACATCAGTATGTACTAGGCCCAAGAGCTAGTAGCTCTCTCACATTTTTCAGTAAAAGGTGACTTGGTCATTTTACCAAGAAGACAGGACTCACAGGTTGGAAGTGATTCACAATCACTGACTTCGAGGATTCTCTGTTGAGTCAACCTGTTTATCATATTCTTATTTATATGACCTAGCCTATAGTACCATAAGTAGATATCTGATACACTATCTAATCTAAGGTGCTTGCCTATAGAATAGACAACGTTAACAGGTTGTGATAACATATACACACTATTGTTCAAATATCCATAAAAAGTAGTTACACCATTCATAATGATATTATAAACTTGTTTCTTTATTAAAATTTCATAATCATTTTTGGCCAGAAGGCCTATAGAAATAACATTTAAAAAGAAATGGGATAGAATTGACCATCATTAAGAATAACGGTATGGGACTCAAATACAAGTTTCAAGATTCTTAATGCTAGAACTGGAACTAGTCTTCTATCTCCACCGTTCAGGAACCTCTCATCTTGCTCGAATCTCCTACTGACCTGCAACCCCTGCAACGAATTACAAATATGGTAAGGGCTATCGATATCCAATACCCAGTCAGTTATATCATAAATAAAAAAATTATAAGGAGTTATCATATAAATACCTTGCCCAGCAATAGCTTGCTTCTTTCTCTGCCTGTTCGGGTCCAGGGAGGCAATGTACTGAGGACAGTTCCTCTTCCAATGCTCCCACTTCTTGCAAAAGAAGCATTTAGCTTGACTTTTATCATGCTTGATCTTTCTGGTCTGGCCCTGCGCTGATGTCCCAGCCTGAACTTGCACCTTCTTCACTTTCTTCTTCTTGTTCTTCTTTCCTTTCTTAAAGGGTCAAGAACCAGAAGACGAACCTCCCACTAAGTTCACCGACTCCTTGTGGAGTTGGTGATCCTTCTCAAAGTTCTGAAGCAACCCTAGTAACCCATGGTAGTTTACTTCAAGCTTTGTCATTCTATAATGAGTGAGAAATGGGAGATAAGACTTGGGCAGCAAGTTCGGTATTGCATCTTTCCCAAGCTGCTCATGCAAGGAAAAGCCGAGCTTGCTCAAACGCTCCATCAGCTCGATCATGTACAATACATGATCAGTGATAGAGGCACCATCTCACATTTTGGCATTGAAGATGGCACAACTAGTCTTATACCTCTCCACGTCATTGAGTGTGCCAAAGGTATCCTCTAATACTTGAAGCATGTCCTTTGGCTAAGTCATCTCAAATCTGTGACTGAACTCGTTGCTCATGGCAGCCAGCATGATGCAGCGCACCCTGATCCGATCACTGAGCCACTTCTGGTAAGTGTCTCTGACTGTTCCATGTGCATTGATAGCTGGCTCCTCAGGTGCAGGATCTGTTATCACATATAGGATCTGTTCATGCTCCAGGACTATCTTCAACTTTTGGTACCAGCTATCAAAGTTGGATCCCCACCAACTTATCATTGTCCAACAATAATCGGAGTGATAGAGAAGTGGCCATATCTACACAAAGAAAAATCAAAACCTAATTAGTAATTGATTCATTAAATTTAAAGATTTGGACTTTAATCAAAAGATTTCTCCCACTATTTTATTCAAATTCGTAGCCTCTACGTCCATTTCAAGGAATTACCCTAATTCCTTAGTGGGTACTAGAATCCACTTAGACTGCACACAAGCCCAACTTTAGTTGACCAACCCATGTACATCTAAGGATAGGTTCATAACCAATTATTCCTCTAAATAATTTCTAGTAATTTTATTTTTTGCCCCAATCCCTAATCAGTAGGCTTTGGCCTCCACTGAAAAGGTCTGGTTAGGTCCAACCATTAACATGACCATATTTGGCCCATCTAGCCAATAAATGATTAGGTCGAACTTTGGTTGGCTAACCTAACCACCATTTAGAAAGATGCAGTCAAGAAATCATATTATGAATGACAATTCCATCAGCCAATAAGCACCAGGCCTTTGGGCCTCCAATGATTATCCAACTGATGGACCCATTATCATCCACTTAATGGGAGGCTATGATCTAGTTATCACCATTACTATTTTATTTTAAGGATCTAATAATTTTAGAAGATTTAATTGATTTAGAAGAGGAGGTCAGATGAACCAACTTATCATGATCCTCCCACTGGCTTCACCAAGTCAGCTTAAGGGAGACCATTAAAAGGGCTGGTTTAGGAGCACCTAAATCAATCACACTGATTTACCTAGCTGACATGGGTCAGCTTGAATAGTTAAGTGATCCGATCAAAATATAATTTCACCAAAAGGCCAGGTAAGTTCGATTGGTGGGAGGATCTGCCAAAGCTTGCCTTAGACACCATAAGAAATGGCCAAATAAGCGGGTTGCCAATTAAAAACCACCGGTCTGATTTACCTTAGACACCAACTGATTTAATTAATTTTGATTAAATCAACCAACAGTTCATGCTAGACCGCTTAGCCAAGAATCAAGTCCATTTGGTTCTCGTTAAAGATATAGACTTGACCAACTACAACTTTGTAATTGATTTAGAGAATCCTTGACCTAATCTAAGACAACAATTGATTAGATTTAGTCAATTCTATAATTAAGTCTATCTTTAATCTAACCTTAGGTCTAACCCAATTAATAGAACTAATTCTCACTAACCCATTAACCCAATGTGTTATGGTTTGTATCTTAGGTTCTTCAGTTCACAATCTTAGAACCTAATCAAACAACTTCTTAATTCTCAATTAAGTTTTGGGCTGAGGGTTGGGGTTCAGCTTTTAGAAAATAATTTTCATATTTGTAAAATATTTTACAACATGATTCTACTATCCAAGTTGTATGTTTGATTCATAATCAAAATGTAAGTGAAATAAGCATGAAACTACTTTAGATCTAATCTAAATAGGTTCATGTAATTAAAATAATTTCAACTTTAAACTACGCAGATTTTCCAGACAAAAATATGATGGTTCTTTGTGCGAAAATTATTAACAAAGAGATTTTATTTTAGATTTAAATACTTTTTAAATCTAATAAATTATGAATTTAATTTAGATCATATCTAATAAATTTATGATTAAAGATAGATCTACATGAACTAGGACAATCTTTGCACTATAAGGGGTAAACATTACAGCAGGACAACCTACAGTTCGTGATTGATTTAAAAATTTTAATTTTAGATTTAATAATCAGATTATAAATTAGATCTAATCAAAAAAATAATTTAAGCATGTATAAATAATCATGTAATAAGCAACCTAGGCTCTGATACAAATTGAAGGAACCAGATCTAGGGTTTCAGGGTTAGATCTAGAAATTTTTTCAAGATCAGACAGTGGATGACTAAAATAAATCAAAATTTATCTTATAAAATTAAAAAATCTCTAGATCTAAGATCCTATTATTTGATTATTATATGAAATTAAATTAAAAATTAAAATATAAAGAGCAAGAACTACATGTTGATCATATCAACATGTTTCTATACTACATCTAATGTATGTAAAATATAATAGATCAGATCTATTACCTTGCAAGTTAGACATTCTAACTTTGCTGATCTGGGTTTGAGGATGATGTTACAAGCTGCATATGTATCCGGCCTCTAGGAGTCATCCACACGAGCCCACGAATCACGATCAGAAATCCTGATCCAGGAAATCAGCACAGTATGCTAGTACTGTACTGATACTTTTTTGATGATCGATTAGATGCCTTCTTCTTCTTGATTTAGACTTTTCTAAAGATGAGAAGTAGGAGAAGGAGTTTTAGATGAGACACTCTCAGAAAACTTATAGATGAAGGAAGGGAAGAGATGAAATCAGCAACCCTAGAAGAAGACCCTCTTCTTCTTCTCTTTGCTCTAACCCAGACACCTAGTTTTGTGTCTATTAGATCTCCATGCCCCAAGACTCTTTCTCTTTAATTTTTGAACACCCCAAAGGTCTCTCAATGCTCTATGTTCTACAAAAATTTCATGAAGAAATTTATTTTAAATAGAGATATATGAAGAGTCATTGTCTAGGTCAAATACCTAGTCAAAGATTATTCAAACAAGGCAAGACAAGGGGCGCCCAACTCTTAGGCATCCCCTCCTTTTTTTGCTATAGACCACCAGAAAAGGATGCATATTATGTGCCATAAAAGCTACAAAAATTTCAAAAAAAATTTGGATAAAATCAGTGCCATAAGGAAAGAGTTTTGGTTTCCTAAAACTCTATCTCAAATTCTTGGGTGTCCCTTCCTTTTTCTGCCATGGACCACCAGCAAAGGGTGCATATTATGTGCCATAAAAGCCACAAAAATTCTAAAAAAAAATTGGATAAAATCAGTGCCATAAAGAAAGAGTTTTCGTTTCCTAAAACTCTATCTCATAGAATTTAAAATCCAAACTAATTCCTACTTTGACTTGGTCCACAATCACATTTCATGTAAGAGAGAAAGAGAGAAAAGTTTTGGGCATGTGTGAAGACCTGGGAGAGAGAGTTTTATCATACAAAATAAGAGAGAGTGGGTGTGGGATAAGAGAGAGTGGGCGTGGGAGGCTAAGGTGGCGCAAGGTGGAATCCTAGTCTTACTAGAATTCAATCTATGACTTGTTCAAATTTGGTTTCTCAAACCAAATCAAACCAAAACCAAATCATCCTAATTAAAATAAGTCTTAATCCAATTAAGAGCCTAATTTAATCAGATTAAATTAGATTTAATTTTTTAATCAAATTAAAAATTAGGTTGACCCAAGTCCTATTTAAACTAGGACTAGTTTTTTATTGCACTTGGCTTATCCAATAAACCAATTGAACTTGATCCAATCAAGTCCAAACTAAATCTAATTAAATCATATTCAATTAGACTTAATCTCAGCCCATTGGCTTAATCAAATTCAGCCAATTAATAATCGAATTACTAATCGATCCTCCTGCAATACTTGCACTAGATTAAATATCAATCGTATTGATCATTTAACCCTAGAATGATTCTTAATCGTTGATCAACCATCTGATTGGATCATGAACTCTAATATGTGTGACCTCATAGGTCCGAACCTAAGTTGATAGTACAGGAATAAATTTTTATACCAATCGAAGTGACCATCTAGCAATAGTATTCGACGGTCGGATAGGTCGAATGTGTAGAACAACATCTTTAGAACCCATGCAGATATAGTTTCCACATAATTCATCTCCTTGACCAAAATGCTCATAAGACACCTCAGAATTCAACTGTCAACTCTAATCAGGTTGTCCACATTGTATTTCAAAGTATCAAATCCATCTGATGGATTATCCTGGCCAAGATTTTGCTAAATTGAAATATAGTGACTCATTCTTCTCCAACTCTTGGAGTGGTCAATCCCATCTCGATTACACTCTAACTTCACAAGTACTTGACTGTGCCCAAAAGCCTTCCATCACTGAATTAAAAATTCAGTTAGTCCAGTACCAAAGCACAGTGAGTTGCTTGCAAGTCACTGAGGCGATCTCAGGTCTAAGGGACACTTATACTTATATCCCATTAAAGATATTCTCGACAGCAGAATGCTCTAGAGTTGGTCACGTTCAATGATGATGTACCCTTACATCTCATCTGTATGCCATATCAGTGTCTCCACACTCCTTGGTTAAGAGGACAACCAATCCATATGGCCTACAGCGACCTATGCTCGATAGAAGTTGTTGTCCTTATTAACAGCCCATCATTTGATCATGAATAGTTTTAAGGACTAATCGATAAATCATCTCTTTATCGAACCTAAATAGTTCTAAGGACTTTGTCACAACAACGGAGTTCATTAGAAGATGAAAATTTATGATGAAAATACCAAAAATATATTTTATTTATTAACAAATCAATTACAATACAAGGTTGCTCAACCGTCAATAGGTTGACAATTGGCTTTTGGGACATATTTTTCAACAAAAAGCCACAAAAATTTCAAAAAAAATCTGGATAAAATTAGTGCCATAAGGAAAGAGTTTTGATTTTCTAAAATTCTATCTCATAGAATTTGAAATCTAAACTAATTCCTACTTTGACTTGGTCCACAACCACATTCCATGTAAGAGAGAAAGAGTGGAAAGCTTTGGGCATGCGTGAAGGCCTGGGAAAGAAGGTTTTGTTGCACAAAATAAGAGAGAGTGGGTGTGGGGGGCTAAGGTGGTTCAAGGTGGAATCCTAGTCTTACTAGGATTCAATCTATGACTTGTTCAAATTTGATTTCTCAAACTAAATCAAACCAAAATCAAATCAACCCAAGTAGAATAGGTCTTAACCTAATTAAGAACCTAATTTAATCAGATTAAATTAGATTTAATTCTGACTTAGTTTTCTAATCGAATTAGAAATTAGGTTGACCCAAGTTCTAATTGAACTAGGACTAGTTTTTTCCTTGCACTTGGCTTATCCAATAAACCAATTGGACTTGATCCAATCAAGCCCAAACTAAATCTAATTAAATCATATTTAATTAGACTTAATTTTAATCTATTGGCTTAATTAAATTAAGTCAATTAGCAATCGAATTACTAATCGATCATCCTACAACACTTGCACTAGGTTAAATGTCAATCGTATTGATCGTTTAACCCTAGAACGATTCTTAATCGTTGATCAACCATCCGATCGGATCGTGAACTCTAATGTGTGTAGCCTCATAGATCCGAACCTAAGTCAGTAGTATAGAAATAAATTTTTGTACCAATCGAAGTGATCATCTAGCAATGGTACCCGACGGTCGGATAGGTCGAATGTGTAGAACAACATCCGTAGAATCCATACGGATATAGTTTTCATATAATTCATCCCCTTGACCAAAATGCTCGTAGGACACCTCAGAGTTCAACTGTCAACTCTGATCAGGTTGTCCATATTGTATTTCAAAATATCAAATCCATCTGATGTATTACCCTGGCCAAAGTTTTGCTAAATTGAAATACAGCGACTCATTCTTCTCCAACTCTTGGAGTGGTCAATTCCATCTTGATCATACTCTGACTTTGCAAGTACTTGACTGTACCCAAAAGTCTTTCATCACTGAATTAGAAATTCAGTTAGTCCAGTATCAAAGCACAGTAAGTTGCTTGCAAGTCACTGAGGTGATCTCAAGTCTAAGGGACACTTATACCTATATCCCATTAGAGACATTCTCGACAGCAGAATACTCTGGAGTTGGTTATGTTCATTGACGATGTACCCTTACATCTTACCTGTATGCCATACTAGTGTCTCCACACTCTTTGGTTAAGAGGACAACCAACCCATATGGCCTACAGCGATCTTTGCTCGATAGAAGCTGTCATCCTTATTAACAGCGCATCATTTGGTCGTGAATAATTTTAAGGACTAATCAATAAATCCTCTCTTTATCAAACCTAAATAGTCCTAAGGACTTCATCGCAATAACGAAGTTCATTAGAAGATGAAAACTTGTGATGAAAATATCAAAAATATATTATATTTATTAACAAATCAATTACAATACAAGGTTGCTCAATCGTCAACGGGTTGATGATAGGCTTTTGAGATATATTTTCCAACACACAGCCTATTAGTGTACTGTACACAACAAACAAACTCCTTAGAGTAGATAATATCATGAAAGCCTACCTTTGGCAATTTGGGCTTGGTCATATGAATAAGAATAGGATCAATAATTTTCAAAATCATTAATTGTGAATCATTATCAACCTACCAATCCTATTTTCTTAGTAAGATGACCATGTCACCTTTTGCTAGAAAAGGTGAACGAGCCAATGATGTTCTGAATCTGATACATATTAATGTATTAGATCTATAAAAATATTTATTATAAATTTAGATTATTTAAAATATTTAGATAATTTTTTAATAAGGTAGACAAATAAACAAAAAAGAGCATTGAAACTCTTCGATCAGACTAAGGAGGAGAATGCCTTTCGGTGAGTTTTTGACATATTTAGAAGAGAATAGAATTCTCTCTTATTGGAATCGACTTTGTTTGACATAGTTCGATCCATGATGGGGTTTATAAGTCTATCAGTCTCTTTTTAGGATTATGCTCTTAAGACTCTTGTTATATTTTGAACTGGATTTAGAATTAATCAGTCACAATAACCCCATATAAGATATGGACTAGGCATAAACCGATACTTTCTTACCTTAGGATTTGAGAGTGTTTATTTTATGTCGAGTATTTGTAGACTGATTAGCTTGGATCTCGATCCTATAAATATTATTTTGTAGGATATCTTGAAGAATCTAAGAGATATAACTTCTACCTTGCTAAAGAATAAAAGTTGTTCAGTATTCTTTTTAAAAAAAGAGTACCTTGGTAAAAAAACTGATGCCTTTAATGTGGAACTTATGAAGTTCAATAGACAGAAGAACCGACACAATCTAGTGAACCCATAGAATCGAATTTGATTAAGTCAAACCCAGAACCTGTTGTAGAGGCATCATTAGGGAGATCCGGTAGAGTACCATATTCGTTAGATAGACACTTCGGTATCTAGGTCTAGAATGTGATCTTGTTGAACTTGATGAGAACAATAAAGATCTGATCACCTACATGGATGCTATGCAGAGGTTCGACTTCGATTAGTGGCTTGGAGCCATAAAGTACGAAATGGAGTTCATAATGATCAATGGTGTATGGACACTCATCGATCCACTCGAAGAGATAAAATCTATAGGGTGAATATGGATCTTGAATAGGATCAGAGGATACAGATGAGATGGTGGAGACCTACAAAGCTCGTCTGGTTACTTAAGGACATCATCAACATTACGGTGTTGATCATAATGAGATATTTTCTTCTTTGGTAATACTAAATATTTCAGAGTTGGAATATGCATTTTGATAAAGTGATCAAAATGCATGGCTTCATTGAGAATGAAGAAAAACCCTGTAAATACAAATGGGTTGATAGTTTTGGAGTATATTTCTTGTTTTGTATGTGAATGAAATTCTCTTAATCGAGAATGACATTCTTTATATTATAGGGAATAAAGGTTTCACTGTTATCATAGTTTCCTATAAAAGACTTAAGAAAAGGTACCTCTCATCCCTGAAAGAAAAGTGCCCTATAAGCTAATCGCAAGTGTGTTGCGATGGGACTTTTCTTTATAATTTTTCATCTCATGTAATGATATTTAGTAGATTGCTCTATTATTTAGGATAAGGATATATTCTGACATATTCTGCTATTATTATGTCCAACTAAAAATTGGAATCAAATTCCATAAGTTTTAAGTCAGATTCTCTATAACCGAATCACCGATCCTTAGTATTTCTCAAATACTTATGGATGACCTACCAGTGATTCTCAGTCAGATCCTGCAGGTATCCCACTCACTATCTTAGTGAGTGTACCATATCCTGTCTCATACATGATGGACATGATAGAATAAATTTTACTCATAAACACTCTATGTACATAGACTGGGATAACCTAAGCAGCCTCTTAGATCTATCTCTGTAGATCTTCATCCCTGGGATGAGAGGTGCCTTTTCCTAAGTCCTTTATGGAGAACAATGATAACAGCGAAACCTTTATGTCCTGTAATGTAAGGAATATCATTTTCGATTAAGAGAATTTCATTCACATACGAAATAAGAAATGTACTCACAGAACTATCAACCCATTTGTATTTGCAGAGTTCTTCTTCGTTCTCAATGAAGCCATGCATTTTGATCACTTTATCAAAATACATATTCCAACTCCGAAATATTTAGCATTGCCAAAGAAGAAAATATCTCGTTATAATCAATACCACAATGTTGACGATATCCTTAAGCAGCCAGATGAGCTTTGTAGGTCTCCACCTTCTCGTCTGTACCCTTTGATCCTATTGAAGATCCATATTCACCCTATGAATTTTATTCCTTCGAGTGGATCAATGAGTGTCCATACATCGTTGATCATTATAGACTTCATTTCAGACTTTATGACTCTAAGCTACTAATTAGAGTCGAACCTCTGCATAGCATCCATGTAGGTGATCAGATCCTTGTTGTTCTCATCGAGTTCAATAGGATCACATCCTGGACCTAGATACCGAAGTGTCTATCCGACGAATGTAGTACTCTATCGGATCTCCTAAATGGTGCCTCTACAATGGGTTCCGGGTTTGACCTAATTAAATCCAGTTCTATGGGTTCACTAGATTGTATCTATTCTTCTACCTGTCGAACTTCATAATTTCCACATTAAAGGCATCAGTTCTTTTAGCAAGGTACTCTATTTCTAAAAGAAATGCCGAACAACTTTTGTTTTTTAACAAGATAGAAGTTATATCCCTTAGATTCTTTAAGATACCTTGCAAAATAATATTTATAGGACAAGGATCCAAGCTAATCAATCTACAAATCCTTGACATAAAATAAACACTCCCAAATCTTAAGGTAAGAAAGTGTCGGCTTATGCCTAGTCCATATCTCATATGGAGTTATTGCAATTGATTAATTCAAAATTCAGTTCAGAACATAACAAGATTCTTAAGAGCATAATCCCAAAAAGAGACTGACAGACCTATAAACCCCATCATGGATTGAACTATGTCAAACAAAGTCGATTTCAATAAGAGAGAATCCTATTCTCTTCTAAATATGTCAAAAACTCACCGAAAAGGCATTCTCCTCTTTGGTCTGATCGAAGAGTTTCAATGCTCTTTTCAATTTATTTCTCTACTTTATTAAGGAATTATTTGAACATTTCAAATAATCCAAATTTATGGCAAACGTGTTCATAGATCTAATACATCAATATGTATCAGATTCAGAATATCATTGGCTCGTTCATCTTTTCTAGCAAAAGATGACATGATCATTATACTAAGAAGATAGGATTGATAGGTTGACAATGATTCACAATCATTGACTTTGAGAATTGTTGATCCTATTCTTGTTCATATGATCGAGGCCAAATTATCAAAGGTAGGCTTTCATGACATTATCTACTCTAAGGAGTTGGTTTATTGTGTACAGTACACTAACAGGCTGTGACCTTTTGTAAATACCATTTCTTTAGTTGTCCATCATGATTTTAATATCATTCATAATGATATTACAAAAATCATTAGACAATAGTGACAATCACTAAAATAATATTATTAGAATTAAAAATAGACTTGCAATTCTTAAAACAAAGATTGGAACATAACTTCCATCTCCAACATTCAGGAAGCTCTTGTTGTTTTCAAACTTTCTACTAACCTGACGTCATTGCAACAATTTGCATGGACTTTCGATATCCAATACCCAGATAGTAGTGTCACAGATAAAGAAATCATAAAGTGTTGTCATATAAGTACCTTGTCTAGCAACTCTTTGCTGATTTCTCTTTCTTTTCCTATTCAGACTAAGAGACTCTATCAGACTAGGTTAACCTTAGACTCTTTTATCAATTCAGGCTCATCTATGACTCTCTTGCATCTTTTTTTTCTTTCTCAAAAGATTATTGCCGCACTGAAGACACATCTTCAGAGGTACAAAAGAACTCCTCCAATATTTGAAGAATTTTCTTCCACTGAGCAACATCGAATTTACAACTAAATTCATGTTCTTCACTGCTCTCAAAAATATCACATGGTGATATGATCATTTGGCCACTTTTGATAAGTACCCTTGATCGTATCATGTGTGTTGGATGCAGAAACATCAGGTGCAAGATTCATAATCATATATAGAATCTATTCATATTTTAAAACTATTTACAACTTTCGATACCATCTATCAAAGTTGGATCCTATAAATAAGTCACTATCAAACAATGAATAGAGCAATGGATATCTAGCCATAACTGAAAGGAAAATACAAGATCTCTATGTTTATGAATTGATTGAGTCTAAAGATTTGGACTTTAGTTGAAAGATTCTTCCACTATCTTATACGAATTGATAGCCTCTACCTCCAATTTAAGAAATTATCTTAATTTCTTAGTGGATACTAGAATCTACACAGACTGCATACATGCCTGAGTATGGCTCACCAACCCATATGCATCTATAGATAGGTTCTCAATCAATTATTTTTTTAAATAATTTTTGGTAATTAATTTTACCTCAGATTTTATTTTAATAGGTGATGGGCTTCCATTGAAAGTCCCAGTTAGGTCAAACTATTAACATGAATCTACTTAGTGATTCTAAAACTAAAGAATGATCAGACTCGAGGATGGCTTGATCATCCCAACCATTTATCAGATAGTATAATAGAGTCATCATATGATGAATGATAATTCCATCATTCAGAGAGAACACTAAACGGATGGTGCCTGCAATATCACTCAAAAATAATGGATCCATTATCATTCATCTTAATGGGAGGCTATGATCTAGTTATCACCATAATCAGCTCATTTTAGAAACCTAATAATTTAAAGATTTAAGAATTAGTTTAAAGAAAAGATGAGAAGAGATCAATCAGTAAATCACAATCCTCCCACTGACTTCACTAAGTCAATGAATTGGATTAGGATCATGCTAGTTGAAATGGTCCCTAGATCAGTCATACTGATCAACCTTAATAGCAAGGATCAACTTGAATCACTTAGCAGTCTAATCAAGACATAATCTATCAAATTGGTCAGGTAAGTGAGATCGATGGGAGGGTATGCCAAGTTTGCCTTAGACACCATCAAAATGGCTAGGTAAGCTGCTCTCAATTAAAAACCACCGATCGAAATGCCAAACTTATCTTAGACATCAATTGATTAATTAGTTTCAATTTGACTAGCTTAATGATTCGGGTTCAACCACTGAGTCACAATCAAGGTCCATTTGGTCTAATCAAAGATATGGACTTGACCATCTATAACTATTGTATTGGTTCTAGAGAAATCTTGATTTAATCTAATTCAATATTTGGTTAGATTTAATCAATTTCTTTACATAATCTATTAATTTTTTGATTCTAACCTTAGGTCTAATCCAATTTAGAGGATCTAATTTGAGCTAACCTATGTCCCTATAGTTTATGCAATGTCATTAGATCTTAAATCATAATTCTAGATCTAATTGATTCTATATTTAATTCTTAATTAAGTTTCAGTATCAATATGATTTTAGGTTTAGGTTTGAAATAAATTTAATTTTTTTTATTTTTATAAATAATTTATAATAAATTTTATGTAAAAATTTTTTATTCTGAAACTGGATCGACTCAATCAACATCGAGACGGATATCCAAGGGGACTGGGTCAACTCAGTTCAAAACTGGATTAGCTTAGTAATTATGCAAGCATGTTTCAAAGAGTTTCAGATCTAAAAAATCTTACATAATCCTAAAATAAAATCAATCAAAAATATCCTTTTAGATCATATCTAAACTTTTTATGATTCAAAATTTTATTTTCTCATGATTAAAAAATTTTAATCATATAGATTAGATATTTTATTTTTCATACAACTTTGTATCACATACAACAAACCTAGGGTTTCAAGTTCTAAGATTTTGCAAAAAAAGAAGTTCTTCCTTTCACATTTTTCTTCATGAAATTTAATCATATGACACCCCTATACACCATAAGAGTATCCCATCGAATAGAAAGAGAGGGCCTTTAAACCCTTCTTGCTTCTATGATCGGACGACTTGGTGATCAACCCAATCCAAGTACATGCTAATCAGATCATCTAATCTAATCACAAATCATATATGTATGAATTTAGATCTAATCTAAATTACATTAGATCTGATTATAATCTTAGATCACATTTAAATCAGATTATAAACATCACATGCAACATATAAAAATAGATTTTATCAAAGATCAGCACAAACTAGGATACTTGTTCACTGTAAGAGGTAAAACCTACAGTAGGATAATTTTATTTTAATTTATGTGATCAATCATTAATTAAATTTAGATCTAAGATATCATATATCAGATCTAAATAAAATTAAATTTCAGATTTAATATGCACATATAACATGTCATATTGAACCTAAGCTCCGATTCCATTGTTGGAAAATATAAGCGATTTCATGCATGTATTTCAAAAATTTTTGAAATAAAACATAGCAGAAGATAATTAGATTAATCATATTAATCTAACATGTATATGATCTAATCATCAAATCAACCTACTCTAAGATCTATGACATGATATGTTGCATATAAAATCTGAAATAATCACATGATAAAATCTGCATGTATAGATGTAAGCAGTAGATCAAATCTACATCTATCTGAGTTCATAACTCAATACCTGAGCATGGGTCGATGATAGCCACTACTGAGAGATGTGGTAAAGATAATCTTTGTTGGTTGCCCATAGTCGCACATGCGTTCGACCTCTATGAAAAGTCCACTCGAAGCCCCGATCTGATCGATCTCCTCAAGAATGCTGTTTGCACGAAGATCTTCTTCTTGACCGATCTGGATTCTTTCTTCAAATCTCTGAAATCTCTCCAAAGTTGAAGATGGACTTCTAGAGGAGATGAAGAGGTGAAAGAAAGATGGAGAGGAGACTATCTTCTCTTTTCTTTTTCTCTCTTCCCAAACCCTTAGGGCCAAAATCCTATAAACAAGGTTTTGCGCACAACCAAAAAGAGAGGACTCTCCTCCTCTTTTTCATGCCATGAACCCATCCAAAGGACTTCTCACCATGAAAGCCCTTTTCCTGGTCTCTTACACGCACACAAGAAAGAATAAAAACCCTTTTGATTAGGCATGTAAGGAGTTGGGTGAAGAGTCCAAGAGATCTTAGACTCTATCAAGATGTGTCGCCCCCTCTTTCAATTCCACACCAATACGCATCCAAAAAAATATGGGACCCCCTTCCCTTATTTTTTTGTGGTAAAATTGGTTTTCAATCTTGTTTCCACACCATAAAATTCTCCTTTTGTCGCATAAAAGAAAAGAATAAAAAGCAAGTGGGCGGCAAGCATTGTGGATAATGTCAAACATTATCTATAAGGTATGCAATTTCAAATCACATTTGAATATACCATAAAAACTAGGTAATTATCTATTTTTGGATGTGAGATAAAGAAAAAAAAGAGCTTTTGGTGTGAAGAAATCTCACATAAAAAATCACTTGGCGTGAAGAAATATAGGCATTGAAAATTGGTGGCGCAAGGGAGAAGAGTCCAATGCAATATGGATTCTTAATTTTTTTATTTGAATCTTAATCCAAATCACATCTGGTTAAGCCCAAATAAATAGATGAAACCTAATTTAGTTAGATTCATAATTTTTTAATCAAATTTAATCAAATTAAAAATTGATTGAACCAAAATTCTAATCAAATCAGGGACAATTCTCCCTTTGCGATTAGGTTATCTTATAACCTAATTGGGTCAAACCTATTGAATCTAATTCAATTAGATTTTATCAAATTCTCTTTGCTCAATCAAATTAAGTTAATCAACAATCTAATTGCTAATTAATCCTTCATTAATTTATTAACACTTAGTGAATAAATTTATTACAACTTTTGTGTAAGGTTAACCATCAATCAAATTGATGATTAAGCCCTTGAACGATTCTCAATCGTTGATCAGCCACATGATCAGTCAAAAATTTTTTTTGAGTATGACCCCATAGGTTTGAATTTAAGTCGATAGTATAGGAATAAATTTCTAAACCAATCGATGTATCCATCTAGCCATGGTGATCCGACGTCTGGATAGATCGAATGATGGCAAAGCAATATTCAAGAATCTATTGGCATATGGTTACCATATAATTCATCTCTTTGACCCTAATGCTCAAGAACGACCTAAGATTTAACTATCAATCCTAGATAAGTCATCTATATTGTATTTCAATCTTTCAAATCTATCACATGGATTATTCGAGCTCAGATTTTGCTAAATTGAAATACATTGATAGATAACTCTTACTAATTTGGAGGGATCAATCCCATCTTGACTCATGCACCGACTTAACAAGTACTTGACTGCACTCAAAAATCTTTCATCACTAAATTTAAAACTCAGTTAGTCCGGCATCAAAGTATAGTGAGTTACTTGTAAGTCACTACGATGATCTCAGGTCAGAGGGACACTTATGCCCATACCCTTCGCAAGCTACTCTTGACAGCAGAGTGCTCCGCAGTTGGTCATGTTCAATGAGATGTATTCCTACGTCTCACTTACATGCTATACTAGTGTCTCCACATCATTTGGTTACGAGGACAACCAACGCATATGGCATACAATGACCTACACTTCATATCGCTATCATCCTAATAATAGCATATCGTTTGATCACAAATCAGTTTAAGAATTATGGGATAAATCTTCTTTTATTGATCAAAGTAATCCTAAGGACTTCATCACAACATAGGAGTTTGTTAGAAGATGTAATCTTGTGATAAAAAATATCAAATAATTTTTATTATTGATCAATTCATATACATTTATAATTAGCACAATCATCAAACGATATATTTTCTAACATAAAGTTCAGACAATCAATCACCAAGTAACAGCCAATTCACAAGATTATGGATATATGTGCTCAAAGAATCTCATCATTCATGAACTAGATAGAATTAACAAAAGCATCATGCAATTTCTCAAGTGTGGGTTCTCCACATTATTTTTAATCAAAAATCTATGACAATCCTATTCACATATCAGTGATGTTCCAATTGAGAAAAAAAAAATATAAATCTGAAACTTAAAACATCAATTCATCTCCTTTTGCTCTAGGATTTTTACATATTTTTTAATTTTTCTATTTATTTTTTTTATCCTGCCAAATTGAGGGAATCATGTCAAATCGAGGATTAGAATAATTATTCACCCCACAAACTAAAATTAACATTGTTCTTAATGTTAAAAATAAATAAATAGCGAAGAGGCAAATGAAAACTTCCCTATTTGTGGGTATGTGTCCAACTAATGTAATGTGATCCTTGTACCCCCAAATTGGTATGAGCTTTGTCTTCTCTATAAAAATGAAAACACACCAAAGTAGTAAAAGAATAATAAGACATTACTAAGAAATTAAAAGAAAAGAAATCAAACTAAAAGAATAAAGGAAAAGAAACAACCTATCTAGTAGTTCTGATTTATAGTCGTCAGCTTGACTCTCAGGGCTCTAAGATAGATCTTGCAACCGGAGGGCTTCCTTCTCCCCCTTAAAATTTTCACTTATGTAATGCTTCAACCTGTGGCCGTTAACCTTGAATATACCTTTTGATTTATGAGAGATCTCCACTACTCCATACGGATAGACTTTAGTAACTGTATAGGGACATATCCATCTTGATTTCAGTTTTCTTGAGAACAAATGTAAACATGAATTATACAGGAGAACTTGCTGCCCCTCATGAAATTCTTTCTTTACAATGTGGTTGTCATGCCACTTCTTAGTATGTTCTTTATAGATCCGGGCATTCTCATAGGCATCATGGCAAAATTCCTCCATCTCATTCAGCTGCATCAACATGTTCTTTCCTGTATCTTGCATATCAAAGTTAAGAATTTTCATTGCCCAATATGCTTTATGTTCTAGCTTAATGGAGAGGTGATATGCCTTACCAAAGACTAGCCTATATGGGGACATACCAATGGATATTTTATATGCAGTCCTATATGCCCACAATGCATTATCTAATTTTAATGACCAATCTTTCCTAGATGCACTTACAGTCTTTTCTAAGATTCTCTTTAATTTCTTGTTGGACTCCTCTACTTGACTGCTTGTTTGTGGGTGATATGGGGTAGCTACCTTAGAAGTGACACTATATTTGTTTAAAAGATTTTCAAATTGCTTATTGCAAAAGTGTGTGCCCCCATCACTAATGATCGCCCTAGGAGTGCCAAAACGTATAAAGATATACTTTTTCAAAAATTTGACAACTACCCTAGCATCATTAGTTGGAAAAGCTGTTGCTTCTATCCATTTTGAAACATAATCCATAGCCACAAGTATATATTGATTTGAAAAAGAACTAGAAAAAGATCCCATAAAGTCAATACCCCAAACATCAAAAATTTCACACATAAGAATATTGTTTAAAGGTATTTCATGTCTCCTAGAGAGATTTCCAGTTCTTTGACAATGGTCACATAAGGAGACATAATAATGAGCATCTTTAAATAAATAGGACCAATAAAAACTTGATTGAAGAACCTTATAGGTTGTCCTAATTGGGCCAAAATGTCTTTCTACCTCACGGTCATGACAATGGTGCAGAATTTTCTCCATCTCTTCCTCTGAAATATATCTCCTAATGACCTGATCTGCATAATACTTGTACAAGAAAGGTTCATCCCAAAAATAATACTTGACAATGGATAAAAACCTCTACTTTTATTGATAGAAAAGATTAAGTTGGAGAACCTTACCAACCAGATAATTAACAATATCAACATGAAAATTTTCTACCATGATAATGTAGAGGTGCTCATCTAAGAATTCTTCCTTGATAGGACAAGCATCTAATTTCTCTTCCATGACATTCTCTAATCTTGAGAGGTGGTCAGCCACAGCATTCTCTATACCCTTCTTGTCTTTGATCTCCAAATCATACTCTTGCCGCAAAAGAATCCACATGATCAATCTAGATTTTGCATCTTTTTTGACAAGGAGATACTTTAGAGCTACATGGTCAGTGTATACAACAACTTTAGACAAAATAAGATGAGAGTGAAATTTATCTAAAGCAGATACTACTGCCAGGAGCTCCTTCTCTGTAGTTGCATATTTTCATTGAGCCTCTGTCAAAGTACAACTGGTGTAGTAAATAGTCGAAAAAATCTTATCCTTCCTCTGACCAAGTACTGCTCCTATAGCTATATCACTAGCATCACACATCAACTCAAAAGGTAGGGACCAATCTGGTGCCACTACAACAGGTGCCATGACTAGTTTCTCTTTGAGGGTGTTATATATATGTTTGCAAACACTCATCAAAAAAATGAAAAGGAACATCTTTACCCAATAAATGAGAAAAAGATCTAGAAATTAGAGAGAAGTCCTTTATAAATCGATGGTAAAATCCAGCATACCCCAAGAAGCTCCTAACAACCCTCACTGAGGTCAGTGAAGGCAACTTTTCAATTACCTCAATCTTAGCTCTATCCACTTCAATCTCCTTATGGGAGACTTTATGGCCGAGCACTATACCTTTCTGTACCATCAAATGATACTTCTCTCAATTTAAAACAAGATTAGTATCCTCACATCTTTGTAAAACAAGAGACAAGTTATGCAGGTATTTATCAAATATAGTCTCAAAAATAGAAAAATCATCCATAAAAATCTTGAGAAAATTCTCAATCATATCATGAAAAATGGCCATCATACATCTTTGAAAGGTAGCTGGTGCATTACATAAACCAAATAACATTCTTCTACAAGCAAATATACCATAAGGATACATAAAAGTAGTTTTCTCTTGATCCTCAAGTGCTATGGCAATTTGATTATAGCCAGAATAACCATGTAGAAAATAATAAAAATTATGCTCAACTAATCTTTCTAACATCTGATCTATGAATGGAAGAGGGTAGTGATCTTTTCTAGTTGTATCATTTAATTTTCTATAATCCATGCATAGTCTCCACCTAGTCACAGTCCTAGTGAGAATCAATTTATTATTATCATTTTGAACTATAGTAATCCCACCTTTCCTAGGAACTACTTGAACAGGACTCACCTAGGAACTATCAAAGATAGGATAAATAATACCTGCATCTAGTAGCTTGATTATCTCCTTTTTGACCACTCCTTGCATCTTTGGGTTGAGTCTCCTTTAGGGCTGGACCGTAGGCTCATAGTTATCCTCCATGAGAATTTTGTGTATACAAATTGAGAGACTAATTCCTTTAATATTTGCTACGGTCCATCCAAACGTCCTCTTGTGCTCCTTCAATACTCTTAACAGCTTCTCTTCCATTAAATCTATCAAAGAAGAAGAAATAATAATAGGTAAGTGTGAAGAACTTTCTAAGAAAACATATTTTACATGAGAAGGAAGAGGTTTAAGTTTAGGAGTAGGTGGTTCTTCAATTGATGGCTTTGGGAGAGGAGTAGACAATCTTTCTAAGTCTTCAAAGCATGGTCTATATGCTTGTGGAATGTGTGACCTGACCTCCAATAATCTTATGCACTCTATTTGCCTTTCATCTTCAGTCAAATCCTCTTTTGATTGGACAATGCAAGCCTGAATAGGGTCCTTAAACCTATTTTCTACGAAATACTCATGAACTAATTTATCAATATCATCAATTCAAAAATAAGTTTGATTATCATTGAGATGTTTAATAGCCTTAAAAATATTGAAAGTAATTGGTTCCTCTTGGACTTTAAGAATCAATTTCTCTTATTGAATATCTATTAAAGCCCCTCCAAGAGCTAAAAAGGGTCTCCCTGAGATAAGGGGTACCTCATAATCTTCTTCTATGTTAAGAACAATAAAATCAACAAGACAAATAAACTTGTTTACCTTTATCAAGACATCCTTCACTATACCTCTTGGATACTTAATGGACCTATTGGCGAGCTGAAGAGTAATAGTGGTTGGCTGTGGTTCTCCTAATCCCAGCTACCTAAAAATAGAGAAAGGCATGAGATTAATACTTGCTCCTAAATCACATAAAACTTTATCAAAACTACAATCACCAATAACACAGGGGATAGTGAAACTCCCTAGATTCTTTAATTTCTATGGCAATTTATTTTGAAGTATCGGGTTGCATTCTTCATTCAAATTTACTATCTCATGCTCCTTCAGTTTCTTTTTGTTGGTTAGAATTTCTTTCAGAAACTTGACATACCTAGATATTTGAGTGATAGCATTTACAATAAAAATATTAATATATAAGTTCTTTAAGATATTGAAAAATTTAAAAATTGCTTATCTGGATGCTATATCTATCTCTCAAAGAATGGTAGTGGCGGCTCATAGGGCTTCATATTTGGATCAGCAAATTTTATGCTCGAAAACCACCCATCTGCTGGCTATTTAGGTGACCAATGAACTTTAGTTGGCTGATTTATGCTGTTAGTCAGCTCCTTGTTTGTTGTTTCCTCTTTAGTTTCTTCTTTTTGATATGGCTCTTCCAGCTCTTTACCATTTCTTAGCATGATAGCATTGATTTGCTCCCTTGGATTGGTCTCTGTGTTGCTAGGCAAGGATCCTCGTGGTCTTCCAGAGATCATCTTGGCCATTTGACCCACTTGCATCTCCAAGTTTCGGATGGCTACTACTTGATCCTGCTTGAGCTTAGTCTCCAAATTTCATATGGCTGCTTCTTGGTTCTGTATGAATTTGGTCTCCAAGTTTCTTATGGCTGTTTCTTGGTTTTGCATGAATTTAACCATCAGCTCCTCCATGTTAGGCTTCTTGCTAGGCTGCATTTTTATTGCTCCACGAGAAGTTCAAATGCTGCCTCCACTCTTGATTGTAGGTGCTGGAGTATGGATTATTCTGCTATGGCTTGAAAAAATTACCAACATAGTTAGCTGTATCTGAAGTTTTAGTGAAGGGATTACCTATCTGACAGTCACTTGTATCATGTCCTCCTCCACATAGCTCACAAGTGATGCTCTGTACATGCATGGCTGCTCCTTTCACACTGTTTAACTCGGCCCAAAGAACTGCAATCTCGAATGATAAGGCTGGAATGCTGTTTACTCCATACATAGCTGCTAGTCTTCTTGGCATCATCTGGTCTGTTTGCCATGATAACTATTTGATGCTATCTTATCAATCAGATCAAAGGTTTCCTCCTTAGTTTTCCAATTAATGGTACCTCCTGCAGCTGCATTAATCATAGAATGATTAGTAGAAGATAAACCATTGTAAAAGATTTGCACTTGAAGCCAAACAGATAATTGATGATGTGGACATCTCCTTAGTAGCTCCTTTAAACACTCCCAGGCCTCAAATAGTGACTCTATCTCCATCTGCACAAAAGAAGTGATATCATTATGCATCTTTGTAGTCTTGAAAGGTGGAAAGTACTTAAATAAAAATTTTTGGGCTAGAGCATCCCATGTGACGATAGATCCTACAAGAAGAGAATGAAGCCGACTTTTAGCCTTATCACATTAATTTTAAAAGTATCACAAAGTTTAAGAAAATTTAAAATATGAGCATGCAGATCATCCTGAATATGTCCACTAAATTAGACAGTTGTCTGAATCATCTGGATCATCATTGATTTTATCTTGAAGTTGTGTGCTCACACGGGTGGTCTCCTAATGCTTGAAACTACATCAGCTATCGATGGTGTGATATAATCATCTAATGAATGATGTGCCACTCGAATAGCCTCTTGCCATTCTTCGACTGCTATATCTAGTCCTGGATTGATGTCGTTAGGATCTTCAGTTGCCATAACTCTTCTCTGAGCATGATTTAATCTACGAATTGTCCTATCTATCTCTGGATCAAGTGGCACCAGGTCACTATGTCTAGCATGTGTCATGCACTGAACACACACCTACAAATAAAATAAAAATAAAAATCAAACTTAAAAATAAAAGTCTAAAGTAAAGCAAAGATCATCATTTCAATATTGTTTTAAACACAATCCTCGATAATGGCATCAGAAACTTGATGCGTGCAAATCTATTGTTATGGCAAGTGCACCAGTTGATCAAATAATATAGTGTATGAGTAGAGTATCATCCCATGAAGATTGAAAAATAACTACTAAAAAATACTTTCTTATAAATTATTTAGAAAATTGATTGATAAGAAAATAAAGAAAATAAAGAAAAATAAATAAATAATTAAGAAATTGCAAGATAACAAAGAGGATGTGATTTTTAGGATTGAAATCAAGATCAAAGAAAGATCAAGGCAATGGGTTCACCAACTCAATCAATACAATATTCAAGTAATCATGCACACTAGATCAATTTTTGTTTCATGTGACAGTGAAGTTTCCTAGGATATTTACTTTTCTTTGGTTCAGGCATAGCATAACTACTTATTAATTACCCTTTGGTCTAGGTGTAATTTAAATAAGCACTAATGCATTAATCTCTATGAAATCCTCTAATTCAAACATGCTGCATCCAAAGCATACTAAAATTACCGCATACATAGAATCCTTAATCCGATTCAAACACAAAGTATATAAATCAAGAAGTATTGACATAGAAGTACTTAATCTGTATCATCTATGTGTTGAAAATTGTATCCTAAAATCAATCATATAATGATTGAGTTCATCTTTGTATATGAATTACTGATTAATGACTAATAATTATTTTGATATTTTTTATCATAAAATTACATCTTCTTTGAACTTTTGTGCTGTGATGAAGTCCTTAGAACTATGTTAGTGTACGATAAAGAGAGAATTTATTATATAGTTCTTAAACATGTTCGCAACCAAATGATACGTCATTACAGGACGATGATGTTTATCGAGTGGAGGTCCTTGTGTACCATATGGGTTGGTCATCCTCTTAATCAAAGAGTGTGGTGACACTGGTATGGCATACAGATGAAATGTAGGAGTACATCGTCACTGAATAAGTAACTCACTTGCTGAGCATTCTACTGTCAAGAACTGCTCGTGAAGCATATGGGTATAAGTGTCCTTCAGACCTGAGATCACCATAGTGACTTGTAAGTAACTCACTGTAATTTGATGCCGGACTATCTGAATTTTTAATGCAGTGACGGATGGCTACTAGGTAATTACTTACGAAGTCAAGTACTTACGAAGTCTGTGTGTGGTCAGGATGAAATTGACTCCTTCAGATTATTAGAGTTGATGTATTACTATATTTTAATTTAGTAAAGTCTTGACCAGGATAATCTATGAGATGAATTTGAAAGATTGAAATACAATATGGATGAAGCAATCTCGGTTGATAGTTAACCTGAGACCATCCAAAAGCATTCAGGATTAAAAGGATGAATTATGCGGTAACCATGTGTATGAGTTCTAAAATATTTTTTTACAGTAATTTAATCTATCTGAACCTCAAAAATTATTACTAGATGGTATCTCGATTAGTGCAGGAATCGGTTACTATGCTACCGGCTTAGTATTTGAACCTATGGAGTCACATACATAAGTCAGACACCATAAGAAAGTATTGGCCTATGTTTATATATCCAATTTGAAAGTAGTTAACTTGATTGAATATATTAGCTAATTTGATTGAGAATTAAGTTATGGGTTAAACGAGATTGAAGAGTTGACTATGTCTAGCTAGCACAACACATGAGGTTCAGGTTCGATCCCAGAGATGAATAGTTTCTGATCTATGATCCATGAAGCATATGAAAGATTAGATTTAAGTACTAATTAATTTTAGATTAGATTTAAATTAATTAAGCTTAATTGGATCTAAAAATCTAAGTTAGACTTGGTATAAAAGTTCTAAAGAGTTTGAGATTGACAGTCTTTCGAAATTATTTCGAACCAGCTTCGAATTGAATTCGAATCGGATCCATTTTGGATGAGATATTAGGAATCTCACTTGTATTGAGATTTTTCTCTCTTGAACCAACCAACACCTAGAATGGTGCTGGTTGTGGGTGTCCCATGTGGGTGTGAGAATGGGTGCAATGTGGATGCCATATGTGATGGGAATTCTATCTCACGTAGGAGTTCTTCTTTCATAAGTATTGGACTGATTCAAAGTATGTTTGAAATAAGAGTCCTATACTTATTGGGTCATAAAATTTATCTATAAATAGAGAGGTTCTCTACCTATAGATGCATAGCAAATAAATCAAATTGAGAGAAGAGAGAGAGAGAGAGGCGTGAGAAGAGGAAGCTCCTTCCCTCTTTCCTTCCTTGGCTTCTCCCCATCCTTGCCGCCCCTCCTCCCTTGGTGTGGGACCCATCTTAGGCATCCTCTTTGCTCATGTGAGGCATCACACCAGCACCTCTCCTCCCTCGTTTGATTAGGTTGCGAAGGTGATTTGATCGGAGTTCATCCCACTTTCCTACATTGTCTGACGTGTATGCAAAGTAGAGGGTCTGCACTTCCAGGCCTCTACGAAGGTTGATTCCAGAATTTTAGGGATTTGATCTCTTATTCTACTACTAATCAGATAAGAATTTGATCCTTATTCATATAGATTAATAAAATAATTTTAGATGCAACCTAGGCTATCCGAAGAGAAATAGTTTTCCTTCCCTTCAATTGGTATCAGAGCAGGCCTTTGATTCATGCATGCATAACTAAATTTTTTTAGATTATTTACGTATTGTATGTAATTAAAATTTTATGTGAGACATTAAATCTGATTTAAGTCTATTTATATAAAACTTCTGATCTAATTTTGATAGGATTAGATGAGCCTAATCAATTATTGATTAAGGTTATTATAACTTTATTATAACAGAATTTTACTGTTGCTGAATTTTTATTAGAATAATAATATAAATTAAAATTTATTTTAAATTTATTTTAGTATAATTTTAATATTATTATTTTTATTAAAAAATGAGATTTATTTTAGATCTGAATTGGATCCATTTTGATGGATATTTAGATCTGAATCCTATCGAAATTCAGCACTACACCAAAACAGATTTTACCAAAAAATTATTTCTTATGCATTCATATTTGTATCTAATTAATTTTTTATATAATATCAAATCTGAAATTAATATTTTATAATCAGTATAAGATGTGTTTCATATCTGATATGATGCATATGATGCATCAAATCTAATTAGATTAGATGAAGAACATGATTGATAAGGTTAAGGACATGTTCATGACATAAAATTATTTTATCAATAATTATATATTAATATAATTATATATAAAATTAGATTTTAAATTTTAGTAGCCTAGTGCTCAGATTGATGAGATCACCAGACCATCCGATCATAAGAGATTGAAGAAATTAATATCTATGATGCATTCATATTTACATCTAATTAATTTTTTATATGATATCAAATCTGAAATTAATATTTTATAATCAGTATAAGATGTGTTTCATATCTGATATGATGCATATGATGCATCAAATCTAATTAGATTAGATGAAGAACATGATTGATAAGGTTAAGGACATGTTCATGATATAAAATTATTTTGTCAATAATTATATATTAATATAATTATATATAAAATTAGATTTTAAATTTTAGTAGCCTAGTGCTCGGATTGATGAGATCACCAGACCATCCGATCATAAGAGATTGAAGAGATTAATCTCTCTTTTGCCTATTCGATGGGTTCTCTTTGAAAGAATAATGCTCTACAAGCCAATCGCATACGGGATGTGATGGGGTGTTTTTTTTATTTTATCTTTCAGACTCATATAATTGATATTAATATTATTTAATAAAATAGATATTTTTGATTCATTATATGCTGCATCTTATTATTTTTAAGATTATAACCTTGAGTGTGTTATAGTTTGACTACACTATAACTCGATCTCCTAGCCATTCGAAATCCTGAGGTGTATGTTGGATGTAGCATATTCATTGTAGGAACTAGGTCGCACCAAGATGGGATCTATCAACCTCGATAGATGAGAGGAGTAGTCCTATAATGATCAAAAGATCGAGTCCTTAAGCCCATGGCCATGGTAGAGTGAAATAATGAAAAAAATTTTTCCATTGGGGTTTCACATCAGACTCAGATCAATCGATTAACTCATATGACTGATGTTGGATTTGATGAGTTCACCTTAACCCTAATTCAGTCGGGACTAATGATAGAGGAACTCAATCACACAGGTAGTTGCACCTAGAGGTTCATCTTCAGTTCTGATGGGTTGCCATCACATACTGTTAGGTGTCACTAGTAGATTTTGGGAGCAATTAGAATGATATTGATGATCGATCATTCTAATTGTCTGAATCAGAAGAGTTCTGGTCTATCGAAAGGAGTTTCGATGATGTCGATGATGAGATCACGATATGTCTCATTACCATACAGAATTGAACCTAACTGGGTCACACAAACAAGGGTTAGGATCTGGATGTCATCAATTGGGCTAACCCAATTGATTTGGATAAGATCCAATTTGGTTCAAGAAAATCATGCTAGCACACGATTGAGCCTAACTTTCTCCTTGTGTAATCTTTTCTGTCTCTACTGAGCCAAATATGATTTGACTCACCCAGAGAATCTTGAAAAAATTTTTCTCAGTCTAAATGAAGTTTATCCAGCTCAAAAAAAGCTTATCTTAATTCATGAGATGAATTTAAGACAACACCTGCTAATTCCTAGCACCTACTAATTTTATTTTAGGACATCTGTCAAATGTTGACATATGGGTCTTAAACTGAAGAGAGCTCATTGGAGAATTTTTGTGGAGTGTCCACATGCCAAAATCCAATTAAATTAGGTACCATAATCAGATTATGGTATGAGCCCAATTGGATTAAAATGGGTGCCCCAAATGGATAAGAACCAAAGAGTCCTAATAAACATGGACTCTTTGGCGCCACCTTGCTTGAGCTTATCCAATGTTGGTGCCAACTTAGGAGAGAGGGTGGGGGTTTTTATCTGATGTGATCATATAATATCACTCCATCAATCCAAATTTTTTCAGAATTTATTAGAATTTTTTGATTGGTTGAATGATGTGGCACTGCGCAACATACAGGGTCTATATAAACCCTGCTGCTCCTAGGGTTTCGAGGTAGAAGTTGTTTTATGCACAAAATCCAATAGCTGCCACCCCCTCCTCTCTTCTCTCTATCCTCCCTAATCTCCTTCCTCCCCTCTTCATGTCCAAAGAGTTGGACTTCCATCTGGTAAAGATCCAAGGCGTGGTGATGCTTGGAACAGAAGGCTGCAGGATATCTTCGACAGGCTGCTGCTCCAACTTCAGAAGGAGTTCTGAAGTACTTTCAAATTAGATAGAGATCTAATTTTTGGAGCATAGATTCATGAGGAGAAGACATTCTAGATCTTGTTTGAGTAGATATCGGTAGAGGCCAGACACTTACGTGGCTACATCAGAACCTTGGGCTGTGTAGAGATCATCTACAGGATAATCAGATTACCCTTGAGGTACTTCTTCTTTCATCATTGTTTTAGATTTAATTTTAGATTTTAAATATCAGATATGAAGATTAGATCTAATAGATACTAGATCTGAAATAGCATAGGATAAAAAATTTTTAAATTTATTCCACCCCAGATTTGATGAAATCTGGAAGATCCTACGAGGAAAAGCGATTTTCCTTTTTCATATTCATCTCTAGCCTTAGTTGTCATTGGTCCACATACATCCGTATGTACTAGATCTAACAACTCACTTGCTCTCTCTCTATATTCAGAAAATAGAGTCTTAGTCATCTTACCCATGAGATAAGATTCACAAGTTCTAAATGATTCATAATCGTATGGGTCAAAGAATTTCTCTTTGTATAACTTGTTTATCCTTGACTTACTAATATGACCAAGGCTGCAATGTCAGAGATATGTGATATTCACATCTTCTTTCTTTCTTTCATATTTTTTTCAATATAAAAAATATTTTCATTGAGTGCAAGAATTAAAAGATTGTTATCAATATAACTACTGCCATAATATTCATTAGAAAAGAAAATGAAGCATCCATTTTTCATTAGCCTTATTTCGTAACCTTGTTTTAACAACAAAGGTATAGAAATAATATTTCTAATGACCTTTGACATGTAATAACAGTCTTTTAATTCTAAAGTTTTGCCCAAAAATAAATTAAGCATATAGATTTTCACAGCCTCTGTGCTAATGGACTCTCCACTTGTGCCATAGAGCTCGAGGTCACCTCTTTTCAGATCTTTGATATTCTGTGGTCGCTTTAATAAATTACAAATATATGATCTATAGTTGGTATCTAATATCCAAATATCAGAGTCTGAATCACTCAATGAAAAATAGGTCTGTATCATATACACATATTTTGGTGCTACATATGCACCCTGCTTCAATCTTACAAGATTATTCTTATAATTATACTCTCAATGTCCAACCTTATCACAAAATAAACAGCTAACATCCATATGGACATCTTTTGCCTTCTCATTATTACTGGCCATTCCAAGGTCACAAATATCTAGAACATTGGAGTTCTTCTTCGATATGAACTTAACTTGAAAATTCCTTAACCCATCTACATAGTTGGGATCAGTCAACATATTTTTATCCATGGTATCAGGTAGTGAAAATAAAGAAGTCATAATGTAGACTTAAATCTGCATAAATAAAGAATAATAGTATAAGCAGACCACTCATGTTTGACATGCATAAGTAGATGAAGACTTTAAAAACTAGTTTTGTCTCCCACTATTTTATTGGATACCATAGCCCTCTCCTATGATAAATGAGATATATTCTATATTTATCTTAGTGGGATTGAGATCCTAATTTCTCATATTGATCTTGTGTTAACAAAACAAATCCTTATGAGTTCATAGGTTGGAAACTCTTTCCAATTGCATCTCATGCAATTTTCAATATTTTATCTTGGCTTCTAAAACATTATTCATCTTGTGTTAACACAACAAGATATAATATTTTAGTTAAGTAAGATCCTTCATTTCGATACAGTCAAAATCGAATATAACTGTCTTTGTGGTAGAACAATAAAGTAGTATATCTAAAATTACCATAAGAATCTTTTATGCACTAGGATTATGTTATATCAATCTTTATGACAAGCCTTATGGTAATACAACAAACTAGCCATAGTTCATAATGTAATATTAACCTAGCATGAAGGAAGGCCCCTAGTAGTGTTTAAAACACTGAGCTACCTTCATTCAAGATTTGAATTAATCCAATTGGCCAGGAAAGTGTTAAGATTAGTGGGGGTCTTCTTGTTGCTTTTCTTAGACACCAAAAAAATTGATCAGGCCAGCAACGGAACCAATTAAATAACTATCGCACTTGAAACACTCCTTAGACACCAATTGATTAATCGATTCAAGAAATAGGTCATCTACTAGTTCATCACACTATGACTTAATATAATTTTTATGAGGATTTTAATGGTCTCAAGCACATCCTAATTCAATCATAATGATGCACTATTATAGTTATATCTTAATAATCATAACAACTAATCATGGCATATATTCATATCTCTAAGATATGAAATTATAATCATACAATATGATTATAACTAAGCATCTCAAGCATATCATATATGCATGAAGTTCTAATAACATGCATGAATACAAAATATTCTTTTCGTGATTCTTCTTCTTAGGACATCATAGTGGCACCCCTATGCGCCACAAGAGTACCCTATTGAATAGGAAGAGAGGATCTATGAACCCTACTTACTCTTATAACCGGATGGTCTGGTGATGAACCCAATTAGAGTACTAAGCTACTAAAAAAGATTTTATACATACATCATACATTTTGTATTTAAAAACATATCTTTAAGACATACGAGGATTTGGATGTTCAATCGGGTTCAACCCTTGACCCGACTTGAGCCAAACCAAAAATCTAAGTTTGATCACAATCAAGACAACATTCTAACCTTTGATTATATAGATCAAGGTAGTCTCTGATACCATTAATGGATTTTGGTGGTGCAGTAGAAGGGTTAGGTATTTAAAATTTTCATTCAAAACACCCGATGCACCGAAAACCCCAATGCCCAAAAATCCTTGACTATAATAATCAAAGTATAATAAATATAAATTTGGATAAAAAAAATATCTATAGTGCTAATCTTAATTTTTACAAGGCATCCAAGTGTCTGCCCTCCAATAGTGATTCACAGAAAAACTGAACCAAGGACAGCACTCCTTCTTCACCTTGCTTCAAGAGTTCTAGCCACTAGAGCTCGACTAGCCTCATACCGATCAAGTTTCTCCAAGAACCTGACTCCATCCTCTCAAAATCTTCTCTAAACTTTTGATCCTCCTATTTTAGGACCCTCGCAACCCTTGTTAGGACCAGATAAGGCTTTGTCTTAAATCCCAAAGCCTTATCCTAAAACTAAGATAGGTTGTGAGAAAGAAAGGAGAGCAATGGAGATAAAATTGGAAATAATTTCTAAATGCCTCAGACACTCAGTGTTTAGCCAATTTATAGCCACTAGAGGGATGCCAAAAGAGAGGGATGCACCTCATCCAAGAGGCCTATCTAATCTGATTATTAGAGATAAGAGTTCCTTCAAACAGAAGGACTCTTATCAATGATAAGTCGATCAGCACCCTGCTCTACGTGCATGACCAGAGAAGGGATGTTTTTGAGTCCCTTCTCAAATCAAAAAAATCCTCAAAAATTTATGTGGATAGAAGATTCAATTTTAGTTCTAGAACATATAATGAGTAGATAAAAATTCCCATAAATGGATGTGTTCTCACATCCTTTCATGCAAAGTCTGATCACCATGTGTGCAGGTGTGAGGAGGAACTTATGGTGTTTGTTTGGCATCCAGATAAGTCTAGAAAAAGTTCAAAAAAATTGTCAAAAATACTTTGTCAAATGTAGAAAATTATTACTAAAAATAGTACTATTTTGAAAGTATTTGATAAGGAGAAAGACTCACTAAATCTCAAAGAGATGCAACACTTCTACACATGCATGTGAGACTTTCTTTTTTTTTTCAATTTTTCTCCATCCTAAAAATTTCAGAAAAAATACATCTCATGCCTTGAAATGTGCATTAGAGGATGGAGGGTGATATGGGCTACCACACATATCTTAATCCCATGCCAGAAGGACTCTTTTCTTCTACCCACACCAACACTTGTACGTAGAATCTGTTTTGCGCCAAGAGTCCTTCACAACTTGGACTCTTCATAATTGGTGTTAAAATGAGATGTGGCACCCCAATTTGGGATGCTTCTAGGTGGCATGACCTGATCCAAATATCCACTAAATTGGGCTAGCTAATTAGCAAGGGATGAGACCAAATTGATCTCCAAAGGAGCAAGGGTTCCATATGTGCTAGCATGCTTATCGAAACCCTGATTGAATCCAAAATTTCAATCAACCCTTTTCAAAAGGATCCTTGGCCAATTTCTATATGTGTGTGATCCATTGAGTTCCACATCTAACTGACAGTAGATTTGGATATAAGTTGACAAAATTTGATTAGCTTTCAGTCTAATCGATTTAGGTCCAATCGAGCTAACCCGAGTTCAACAATTAGAATCCTTTCTAATTGGTGATCAAATTAAATTCTTTAATTCGATCAAAAATCTACAAGTCAAGATTGACATCTAGCAATATATCATGACTACCCAAAAGATATAAAATTTTATAAAAATATCAAATATACCCTTCAGTGGCAAGTTATCGTGCAATTCAATCCTTCGATCATCCTTGCACCTAGAATATGTTTATGAGTATAGAATCATGTCAGACTCAAACAGATATTTATATCGATTCTCAATTAACCAATGATGACTCTGATAAAGAAGCATTAAAAACTCTTTCTAATCTTCTTCTTGCTTTTGGCCAAAAGATTTTTTTCGAGTTATTTAGGATTGAGAATACACAGGATGCGATCTCCTTTTACTAGGAGTGATCGATTCCATATTGACCTACTCACAACCTCCATATACACCCTGTACATATCTTAATACCATGCTTGGGTATGAACCAAAATATGGGTTCATGTGCATAAGATTCTATGGTGGTCTCAGATCTAAGGATCATTTGCACAACTCCCACTTAGAGAATCATCTTTGACATACAAGTAAGGCTTCCATAAGATATTCTCTTTCATCAAGTCAATTCAGTGAACTCATTTATCAAATGAGCACCCACATCTTTGTATTAATGTCCCGCACAAGTAGCTAGTGAGATCTGCCACCCTCTCCATCGAGCATACATAGGATGTGCCAGTCTATCCGAAACATTGATCCTCGACTCAATGCTCCTACAACCAGGAATGTTTAACATTAGAGTTTTAGAGTTTTAGGTCTCACTAGCATGACCCATTCATGTCTCCTAAAATCATTGCCTTAATCTTTAGGGTTCATCATAATCTTAGACATAATAAGATACAACTAATATGATGAATCAATACCTCAAATAATAAATATTATTTTATGAGTTGAAAAATTATAAAGAAAAATTTTATCGCAACACACTTGCGATTGGCTTATAGGGCACTCTTCTTTTAATCTCCCACTTGTACTAAAGCCAATCGCCTTTGCATCTCATACAATCAAGATGGCGATCATATAGCTATTGTGGTATGGCCTTTAGTGAATGGTTCTACTATATTGTTCTTTCTGTCTACTCATTCAAGGACAGCATCTTGTCTCTAACGAGATGGAAGCGTCTGAAGATGTGCTTGGATCTATAATGAGACATAGGTTCTTTTGCTTGAATAATGGCCCCAGCGTTATCACGATAGAGTGACACTGGTCCTTCATTCTTAGGAAGACTCCTAAATTTATAATGAATTTTTTCATCTAGACAGTTTTCTTAATGGCTTCACTAGCAGTGATGTACTCTGTTTCAGTAATTGAGCCAGATACTATCTACTACTTGGAGCTCTTCCAACTCACTGCCCCATCATTTAGGATAAATACATACTCTAATATCGACTTGCTATCATCTGCTTTCCAATGATCTTCCCTTGGATTAGCTTAAAATATGATAGCTATGCCCAAAGCATAAGCTACATCAGGCCTGGTACATAGCATGGCATACATAATTGATCCCATAGCCAAAGCCTAAGAAATTTCATTCATTCTCTTTCTCTCCTCTAATGTCTCAAGATATATTTTCTTGGAGAGACGTATACCATGACTTACAAGCAAGTAACCTCTCTTAGTTGCCTCAATATTAAACCTCTTTAATATGAGACTTATATACCATGACAGAGATAAGCCTAACATCTTTTTAGATCTATCTCTATAGATCTTTATACCCAGTATATAGGATGCTTCATCCAAATTTTTCATTGAAAACTTATTCGATAGCCAAGTCTTAACTGATTACATCATTGGGATATCATTCTCAATGAGCAGTATATCATCGAAAAACAAAGAAGACAACAGCACTCCCACCTGTCTTCTTATACACATATGGTTTATCCTTATTTTTGATAAAGCCAAACTCTTTAACTATTATATCAAATCTAATGTACCAACTCCTCGAAGCTTACTTCAATTCATAAATGGATCTCATTAGCTTATATACTTGATTTGTCCTCCCACTTAAGATAAATTCCTCTGGCTAAGTCACATAGACTTCTTCTTCTAGATTACCATTGAGGAATGCTATCTTGACATCTATCTGTCAGATCTCATAGTCATAGTATGCCGCTATAGCAAGCAAAAATCTGATAGACTTGAGCATAGCCACTGGTGAGAAGGTTTTATCATAGTCAATTCATTGCTTTTGTCTGAAACCCTTCACCACCAACCTAGCTTTGTAGGTTTCTATTGACCATCTACTCCAATCTTTTTATCGTAGTCAATTCCTTGCAATTCCTCTTTCAGTGCTCCTTCTTGCCATTGTGATAGCAAGTATCTTTGATGGAGACCTTCTTTATCTTCTTCTTGGAGATGCCAGCTTTAGGGTTCAGCTTTTTCTTGGAATCCTTCTTGTCTTTCTTCTTATTGATCTTATCGACAAGAAGAACAGGAGCTTTTTCGCCCTTGAAATGGCTCTCTATTATTTTCAACATATTCAACAGCTCAGGCAGGTTGATGTTCAGTTTGTTCATATGATAATTTATGACAAACTGAGAGAAGGAGTCAGGTAGAGACAGCAGGATCAAATCCTGGCTAAGTTCACCATTCATGGCAAAATTCAATTATCCCAGATGAGTGATCAAATCAATCATCTTCAGAATATATATTTGCATAAAGGTACCTTCAGTCATACAGCTGCAGCTACAGAATAACTACTTAGATATCTCATATCTAGCAATTCAACTTTGTTTGCCATATAACTCCTTAAGATTAAGGAGTATAGAGGGAACATCTATGTCCTCATGTTACCTCGGAAGCTCATTGCTCATCAAGGCAAGCATGATGCATTTGATAGTTATACTGTCATCTTTCCACATCTTATATGTGGCCCTTTCCTCCTCGAAAGTATTTTCACTGATCGTATCAGATGCAGGTGTATCCAATATGTAGGAGACTTTCTCCTGAGTAAGAACAATTCTCAAATTTCTCAATCAATCCACGTAGTTTGGTTAGATCAATTTCTTTGCATCTAGTATGCCTCTAAGTGATAGTGAGGATGCCATATGTGTAGTTAATCTACAATAACAAGAATACAATATAAGTGGACAACTCATGATGACATACACAACTAAATTAAAACTTTTGTCTAATTGTGTCTCAATATTTTAATGGATTTCATAGCCCTCAAGTATGAAAAATGAGAAAATTTTTTATGTTTCTTAGTGGGGTTGAGATCTCTATTCCTCATAAATACTTTGTGGATAGCACAACAAGTATTTATGAGTTTAAGAGTAGGTAACTCTTTACCAATTGTATCTTATATAATTCTCAATATTTTTTTCTCTTACCTCTAGATCACTTATAGTCTTATGGATAGCACAATAAACTATAGTGTTCTAGTTAAGTTAACCCTTCAATCCCATATGGTTATACTTAAATAATACTGTCCTTATAGATAGCACAACAAAGCAACATTATTCAAATATGCCATAAGCATCAATATGCACTTAGTCAACATCATATCAATTTCTATAATAAGCCTTGTGGATAGCATAACAAGCTCACTAAGATCTTGACATATTCTATTGACCAAGTTTGAAAGAAGGCCCTTGTAGTGTCTACATCACTAATCAATCTTAGTTCAAAATTTAATAAGATCAAATTGGCCAGGTCAGTAGGTGGGAGGCTCCCCATAGCTTTTTTTAGACACCAACAAAGTTGGCCAAGCCAGCATATGGATCAAATAAGAAAATCATCTTTCATACTTTTCTAGAGACCAATTGATCAAATAAATTTGATATTTGTATTGAAAGTGAATCCCAACATTACAACTTAATATAATTTTTAAGAGGATCTTTGAACTGATCTCGGTACATTCTAACTACAACTGCATAAAATATGCTAAACATATTATGCAATTTGGCATGCTTTTACAAGTTATAATAACAATCATATAATCATGCCAAAAATCATATAAGGGTGCACAAAATGACTTAACATATGTCAAGCATATCAAATAAGAAAGCAAACCCTAATCAAATTAGGCATGCATAACACCCTTAACCATAAATCGATTCAAGCATCCAGCAACCATGAAACAATAAATTTTAAATTATCATAAATTCATAATTTTGAAAACTAAAATTTAAATCCATGGTTCATATAAAGTCAAAAATGATTTTTGATTTTAAGGATCGATGCTAAAAATTGATTCAATATTTTTAGCAATATATGAATAGAACAATTCTATACTACAACTTTGAACTTGTTTGATCGAATCTAACAAGGATGGCTCTGATACCACTGTTAGGTTTCAATCATGTAGTGAAAATCAATTTTTAAAATTTTTAAAATAAATAAATCAATAGCTTTAACAGTTAAAGCTATCGAGTCGAAACCCAAACCCTAGAATCATCTTGCCGATGTCGATCAAAACAAAACAAGCATGCAAAGGGATAGAATTTTATACTTTCACCAAAAGATAATATGGCATGATGGTGATCTCCATGAGACTCTAAAGTAGAAGCCCTCTAATGGTGATCTATATAAAAGTTGGCCAAGGTCCTTCCTAACCGGTGTGCTACCTCAGCCTTGTCTTTTCAAGAATACTATCAGCTTCAAACATGAAGCACGATCATACCTAAATTCAGTCATCTTTGATTTTGCCTCTAGAGTCATGCCAAGAAGATACTCTTCAGAAGTCTCACAATCTAGGATTTAATTTTGAGCTCCAATACATGAAAAAATCAAACCCTAGGGCTAACTAGCAACACTTGCTATTTCTCTCACCACACTTCTTACAACTTTTGCCTCTCAATTTTTCCTTGCCTTTTTCTCAAATTTGTTTCAAAATTTTTTCACTCTTTTACACACCACTTGGCTCTAGTTTTCACTCAAAATCAAGCTCCTAATTCATATGGGATGCCCCATATAAATAGGTGACCATGGGACATGAAGAAGGACCAAGGGGCGTGAACCTTTGGCGCTCCACCTTCTTATGTAGTGAAATAAATCACCATGAATTATTTTTGATGTAGGAGAGCCTTCACACAAAAGGACTTGTCTTTTTTTGTGCCCCATAAGTTCCCTATGTAAAATCAGCATGAATTTATTAAGGTTCTGGATGAGAATACTAGGCGATAGTATAAGATAAGAGCCTTCATTAAGAAGGACTCTTCACATTCTCACGTTAATTAAGAGGGGGCGGCAATTTTATTTTGGTGTGAAACCTAGTGGGTACAGAGGACTCCATTCACACTTGAAATTATTCCAAGTTGGATAAGAACTAAATTAAATTGGACCCAATCTCATTAGGTCAAAGATAACTGATCTAGTTTAGCTCAAACACTTTGAACTGAACCAATTTAGGATCTTGGATTAATACAATATGCTAGCATATCAAATTAATCCTTAGAATTTATATTAAATCCTAATTAAATTAGACCAACATCAAATCCTAAAATGTGTGACCCCTTGGGTTCCAAATCTAGCAAGCTGTGGATCCAGACTCTCGATGTAAGCCTAATCCGATCAGATTAAGTTAGCTGAAAAGTCTCAATCAACTAGGACTCCTCCTAATTAATTTTGAAATTAAATTATTTTAATTATAATGACTCCTTAAGTCAAGATTAACATTTAGCAATGTATCATGACTATCCGAAAGATTTAAAAATTTGATGAAAAATTATCAAAATATCCTTCAGTGGTAAGTTACCGTGTAATTCAATCCTTCAGTCAAACAACATCCCAATTAGCTGTGGATATGGAAATAAGTCAAACCTAATTACTTATCTATATGTATCTCGATCAAAAGTTGATGATTCAATTGATGATACATTAAAAATTTTATTCTAATTATCATCCTGTTTTGACCAATGACTTTCAGAATCATCGACCTATGAGATCACATAGGACATTTGCTCTCCTTATTAGGAGTGACTGATCCCTTATTGATCACTCACAACCTCCATGTATACTTCACCACATCTAAAAAACTTCATACAAGGATTGGAGAATCAAGTTAGGAAGTGAACCAAAATATGAATTCATGTACATAAGATACCATGGCAGTCTCAGGTCAAAGGATCACTTATACAACTCCCACTAGAGAATAATCAGCTGACATGTAAATAAGACTCCATCAGATATTCTCTAGTAGATCTATTTAGTGAACTCATTCTCTAATGAGCACCCATATTTTTGTATTAGTGTCACCACACAAGTGGTTGTGAGATCAATCACCCTCATCTCTGAGCATAGATAGGACATGCCAGTCTTACCGGTATCATTAATCTCTGACTAAAGAAATTAATGATTGAAAATATTTTACGTCATGGCTATCAAGGTTTTAGGTCTCACTAGTGTGATTTCATCATGGTCCTAAAACTATTATCTAGACCTATGGGGTTCATTATAATCTTAATAAAAATAAAATACAGCATATAATGAATCAAAAATATCTATTTTATTAATAATATTATTGCTAATTATACGAGTATGAAAGATAAGTTACAAAAAATACTCTCTCGCATCTCGTATGCGATTGGCTTATAGGACATTATTCTTTCAACATGGGATTGATTGGTGCCTCCCCCTAACCCTAAACCCTAGCCCCATCTATATAAAGGGGGCCCAATAGCTGGACACCCCATATGTGAATTAGATAAAAAATAGTTTCTTCTACATAGTCTCTCTTCTCTTTTCCTTCCTCCATTAATTCTTCTCCCTCTCTAGAGTGTCTAAGAGATCAAAAGAAGAAGAAGAATGTCGGCCATTAAAAATCTTTGCGAGCTAGCATTTCCAAGGAGACTGATCAGCAATCGTTCTTTATGTGGATGATCTGTAGAGGTCGAACATCTTTCTATGGCAACGAGCAGCTTGAAGGAACTTCAATCCATATGGTACAATTGTGGAGATCAGCAACCTATGCTTCGGTAATGAGTTTTGAACTCATTAGATTAGGTTTGACTGGATCTAGGGGTTAGATCTAATCTAAAGCATCAATGTGATCGATGCATATTTTTACTTTTTAGATCTTAATCGCATATTTAATCATATCATAGGTCTTGACATGATAGTTTAGATTAGATCTTGTGCATGTATTGTAGGTTAAATTATTTAATCTATCAAGATCTGCTGTAAAATTTTAAAATTGCATGCATAAAACTACCGATATTTTCTTCCTTCAGTATTTCTACTACTGAACTCATGAATGTTTATTGTACAACCACAAGATATTTTTGGGGAATAGGGATCTCAACTCCACTATGGAAATCAAGTTAATGTTTCTTGCCTATCATATATGAGGGATATAATAGATGTGATAAAATAGTGAGAGACATAATTAGATTTAAGTTTTCTTCTAATTGTGCTTGTCATCATGAGTGTTTGCTTATATGTAGTTCTTTATTTAATGTAGAATACTTCTACATAAATGACATCTTCATTATCACTGCATGATGTATTGGACATAAATAAATTGACTAGTCCTAACTTTGTGGACTAATTGAGGAATTTGAGGATTATACTTACTCAGGAGAAAGTCTCCTATATTCTCGACACTCCTAATCCAGGACTGATCGGAGAAAATGCTATAGAGGAGGAAAAGATCACATACAGGATGTGAGAAAATGACAGCATAACTATCAAAATTTTTATGCTGGTCTCTATGAGCAATGAACCACAGAGGCAACATGATGGCATGGACCCTCAGTCCATACTTCTCAACTTAAAAGAATTGTATGGAGAGGAAAGTAGAACTGCTCGATATGAAATATCAAAGTAGTTGTTTCATGGAAGGATGAGTGAAAGCTTATCTGTACAAGCCTATGTTTTGAAAATGATTGACTTAATCACTTGATTAGGTCAATTAGGGTTTGCTATAGATGGAGAAATTTCTCAAGACTTGATCCTGCAATCACTCTTCAAATCTTTCTCACAGTTTGTTATCAATTACCAGATGGACAAACTGAATACCATTTTATCGGAGCTATTCAATATGTTAAAAATAGCTGAGAGTCACTTCAAGAGTGACAAAGCTAATCTTTTTCTAGTGGATAAAAAGAAGAAGATGGCAAAGGATAAGGATTCAAAGAAAAATAAAAGGCTGAATCCTGAAGGTAGCAACTTCAAGAGGAAGAAAGTGAAGAAGATCTTCAAAGACGGTACCTGCTTTCACTACGGCAAGCAAGGAGACTGGAAGAAAGATTGCAAGAGCTATCTTGCAAGTGTGAAGCCAAATATCGATGGAGCATCTAAAGGTTTGTACATGATACAAACTAGCTTTTCATTAAGTGCTTTAACTTTTAATTCATGAGTATTAGATACCGCTTGTGGGTCCCATATATGCAAGTCATTACAGAGCCTACAGAAAATTAGAAATTTGAGGGAAGGTGACTTCGTGCTACAGGGAGCTAATGGAGAATCCATTCGAGCAAAAATAGTTGGCACCTATTATTTGTCTGTATCTATGGACAAGACTATTGTATTAAGAGATTGTTATTATATGCCCAATATAAATAGAAATATTATTTCTATACCAATGTTATGAGACATGGTTATGAAATAAAAGCAAAGAGCAATAGTTACTCAATCTTTCAGTCAAACAACATTTCAAATGAGTTGTGGGCATGGAAACATGTCAAATCTAATTGTGTATTTATATGTATCTCGATCAGAAAGTAATGATTCAGTTGATGATACATTAAAAATTTTGTTCTAATTATTATCCTGCTTTGACCAAAGAGTTTCAGAATCATCGACCTATGAGATCACATAGGATGTTCGCTCTCCTTATTAGGAGTAACTGAACCCTTATTGATCACTCACAACCTCCATACATACTTTACCACATCTAGAACACCCCATATAAGGATCAGAGAATTAAGTTAGGAAGTGAACCAAAATATGAATCCACAAGGTACCATGACGATCTTAGATCAAAGAATCACTTACATAACTCCTACTAGAGAATCATCAGCTGATATATAAATAAGACTCCATTAGATATTCTCTCACAGGTCTATTCAGTGAACTCATTCTCTAATGAGCATCTACATCCTTGTATTAGTGTCACCACACAAGGGGTTATGAGATCAACCACCCTCATTTTTGAGCATAGATAGGACATGCCAGTCTTACCAGTATCATTGATCTTCGACTCAATGAACTAATGACTGAAAATATTTTAGGTCATGGCTATCAAGATTTTAGGTCTCACTAGCATGACCTCATCACGGCCCTAAAACCATTGCCTAGACCTATAGGGTTCATTATAGTCTTAAAAATAATAAGATGCAGCATATAATGAATCAAAAATATCTATTTTATTAATAATATTAATGTTAATTACATGAGTATGGATGATAAATTACAGAAAATATCCTCTCACATCCCATATGTGATTGACTTATGGGGCATTATTCTTTCAGCGTGGGATTGATTGGCACCTTCTCCTAACCCTAAACCCTAGCCCCATCTATATAAAGGGGGTCCAATAGCTGGACGCCCCATATGTGAATTAGATGAAAAATAGTTTCTTCTACATAGCCTCTCTCCTCTCTTCCTTCCTCCATTAATTCTTCTCCCACTCTAGAGTGTCTAAGAGATCAAAAGGAGAAGAAGAATGTCAGCCATCAAAGATCTTCGCGAGCTAGAACTTTCGAGTAGACTGATCAGCAATCGTACTTCATGGGGATGATTTGTAGAGGCCAGACATCTTTGTGCGGCTGCAAGCAACCTGAAGGAACTCCAATCAACATGATACAATTGTGGAGATCAGCAACCTACGCTTCGGTATTGAGTTCTGAACTCATTAGATCAGGTTTGACTAGATCTAAGGATTAGATCTAATCTAGAGCATCGATGTGATCGATGTATATTTTTATTTTTTAGATCTTAATCTCATATTTAATCATATCATAGACCTTGACATGGTAGTTTAGATTAGATCTTGTGCATGTAATGTAGGTTAAATTATTTAATCTATCAAGATCCACCGTAAAATTTTAAAATTGTATGCATAAAACTGTCGATATTTCCTTCAGTTTTTCTACTCTTGAACTCATAAATGTTTGTTGTGTAACCACAAGGTATTTATGGGATATAGGGATCTCAACCCCACTATGGAAATTAAGTTAATGTTTCTTGCCTGTCATATATAAGGGATATGGTAGATGTGATAAAATAGTGGGAGACAATTAGATTTAAGTCCTCTTCTAATTGTTCTTGTCATCATGAGTGTTTGCTTATACGTTGTTCTTTATTTATTGTAGAATACTTCTACATAAATAGCATCTTCATTATCACTGTGTGGTATATTGGACATAAATAAATTGACTAATCCTAACTTTGTGGACTGATTGAGGAATTTGAGGATTGTACTTACTCAGGAGAAAGTCTCCTATATCCTCGACACTCCTAAACCAGGGCCGATCGGAGAAGATGCTTTAGAGGAGGAAAAAGCCACATACAAGATGTGGCAAATTGATGGTACAGCTATCAAAATTTTTATGTTAGCCTCGATAAGCAATGAACTACAGAGACAACATGATGGCATAGACCCTAAGTCCATACTTCTCAACTTAAAAGAATTGTATGGAGAGGAAAGTGGAACTTCTTGATATGAAATATCGAAGTAGTTGTTCCGTGCAAGGATGAGTGAAGGCTTGTCTGTACGAGCCCATGTTTTAAAAATGATTGTTGGGTATAAAATAACCCCAGCTGAAGTTTGTAAGAGGCCAACCCTCCCAGGACTCTTCCGGCTTCCGATCTTGTGCGGCATCTTTCTGAACTCTCCCGACCGTCCGAGCTTCCACAGTACCATCCGGACTCCTCCAGCAGTCGACCTTCCACAGTGTCCTCTAGATTTCTCCAACGGATGAACTCCTACCGTACCCTCTGGACTTCTCCAATAATGAGCTCCTTCAATCATCTATCGGACTGCTCCTAATGCTCTCTGGGCTTCACTATCAGTCGATTTTCTACAGTGATCGACTACTCTCCGAATCTCTTCTAGACTTCCTCCTGTCATGATCGACTTTACTCCGAGCCTCTTCTAGACTTCGTCAATGTTCGAGCTTCTCCAGCAGTAGGACTACTATAGTAACCAGACTCCATTCAAGTTTCTACGGTGGTCGACCACCTTCCGAATTTCATCCGAGCTTCTATAGTAAGTGAATTTCGTCCAAACTTCTATTGCAAGTGGACTTCATCCGAGTTTCTATGGTAAGTGGACTTCATCCGAGCTTCTACAATAAGCAGTCTCCATCCGGACTTCCACGGCAACCGATCTCCATCCGAGCTTCTACAGTAAGAAGCCTCCTTCTGGACTCCTATAAGAACCGGACTCCGTCCGAACTTCTACAGAGGATGGATTCCAGACGAACTTCTACAACGGACGGGCTCCAGCAGCCAGATTTCTACAGTGACCGACTACTCTAGTGTCTTCCGTACCTCTCCAGCCATCAACCTTCAACAGCACCAACCGGACTTCAACAGTGCCAACCAGATCCCTCCAACGGACAAATTCCCTGCGGACCCCTCCAGCGGTCAACCTTCCACACTGTCCTCTAGACTCCTCCAGCGGATGAACTTCCACAATGCCTTCCAAATTCTGCTATCGATCGACCTCCTATCGGATTTCTCATGCAACCAGACCTCTCCAGCGGACAGTCTTTAGACAAGCTTCTACATCAGACAAATTACAGACGGACTTCTCTAGCAATCAGACTCCAGTCGGATTTCTCCAACAAAAAATTTCCATCCGGGCTTCTACAGCAGATGACTTCCGTCTGCAGCATTAACGCCTAAGGCACCCAACAACAGTTAACCCATCAGTAACCTCAAAAACATCCAAGCTTCTCTTAGATTGCTGAGACAGAGAGCTATTCCGCTCCACCAGACATCCCAACTGAGCTTCAGCCATCCAGCCCGAACTCCCCGATAAGTCACGACAACGGACACCACTACTCTCCATAATAAACTCTACGTGGCCCCGAATAGCCCACTACCAGGCAGTTATGGACGTCGCTGTCAATCAGTTACGCTCTTCCATCTATAAAAGAGACCCCCTAGATACGTTCTCCTCTAAGCTCTAAGCATTATCTCTAAACTCTGCTCAAATCTCATTCGAGTGCTTCATTTCTGTTGAAACAGAGTACTGACTTGAGCATCGGAGGGTCTTACCGGAGCACCTCCAACTCCGGTTTAGACTTTCCTTGCAGGCCCAACGACAGTCGTGATCCCCTCGACTCCAGCTTCTCCGACATCGATGGAATTCTGCACCAACAGAATTGACGCTAGAGGAAGAGTCTGTGTCTTCGCAGGACCCTTGTTCTTAAAAGAGTACTCAACAGGATAGTCTCCGATCTTCTTCTTCAACGTCTTCTTCTTCTTCTCCGGCTAGATCCCAACTTGATGCCTCCCGAAAAGGCATCCACCAGGCGATCTACGGCCTCCATGGCCAGATCTCAGCAAGATCCGCCAGCTCTGGCCTCGTCTGTAGTTTTTCAAGCTCCTCCTCCTCTAGCAACGACAGTCGGCATGGAGCAGTTCAACCTGTTAGTTCAGCAGTTCAGGGGCCTCATCGAAGCGGTGCAGGCCATGCAGCAGCAGCAGCAGCAGTCGCTGGCATCTGTGCAGCTGGAAAGAGCATCGTCGGAGTTCTAGAATCTGATGATCGAGTGACCCACTTGGGCCAGTCGCCCTGTATTTCCCGAAAAAGAGAAGCAGAGGGCGGAGAGCCCTCTGTCTGATCATGATTCCATCCTCGAAGGGTCCCTACCTCCTTTCTACCAGAAGACCCTCGAGATTCATGATCAAGAGGATCTCCTGGATCAAAGGTTCTAAGAGATGAATCGACGGATCGAAGAGCTCTGCCACGCTCCCCTTGCTTACGCCTGAAGGCTCCAACCTTACTTTCAAGGGCACACCATAACACTGCTCACCGACTAATCGATTAAGGTAGTTCTGAATTGAGTGGATGCTTCCAGAAGGATAGCAAAATGGGCGATCGAGCTTACAAAATTTGACATCAACTATCGACCTCGACCGATGATAAAAGCCCATATATTAGCAGACTTCATAGTGGAATGCACAATCCCGAAAGAAGCCGAACTTGAACGAGGTGAAGCTGACAACCCAGGGCTCCAGCCGAACTCCCCTGAGGAAAGAACAGATCTCCCTAATGGTTTTTGGGCCCTCTATGTGGATGGTTCCTCCAACATGTCAAGCACGGGCGCGGGCCTGATCTTGGTCAATCTGGAAGGAATTATCATGGAGTACGCACTGCGCTTCGAATTTTTCTACGATAAATAACAGAGCAAAATATGAAGCTCTGATTGCAGGACTGAAGATTGCCAAAGAATTAGAAGTAGATTGGCTCCAAGTCTACAGTGACTCCCAATTGGTGGTGGAACAAGGCAGCAGAAACTATGAAGATCGAGAGGACAGTATGGCCAAGTATCTTGAAAAGGTAAAAGAGATCATCCCTGCCTTTTGCAGCTTTGACATCAAGCAGATTCCAAGAGCAAAAAATATCAGGATCGATCTTCTCTCCAAGTTGGCTACATTGGCTTCGACTGAACTACCCAAGGAAGTCCTCTTCAAAGTTATGAAATGTCCAAGTACGGAAGAACCACAGCTTGTAATGGAGATCAGCCATGAACCCAGCTGGATTGACCCACTGGTTGCATACCTCAAAGACAGGATTCTTCCTCATGATGCAAAAGAAGCTCGAAAGCTTAGAAACCAGGCCTCTCAATATATCCTTTATGAGGGCAAGCTGTACAAGAGGTCGTACTCTTTACCCCTCTTGAAATATCTCTGACCTTCTGAAGCCGACTTTGCCTTGTGGGAGGTACATGAAGGAGTCTGCGGAAGTCACCTGGGGGCCAGATCTTTATCCCACAAACTGCTCCGACAAGATTATTACTGGCCTACAATGTACCACGACTCCATTGAATATGATAGAAAGTGTGATTGGTATCAGAGATATGCGAATATCCAAAGACAGCTCGCCTCCAAACTTACACCCTTGAGTACCCCATGGCCGTTTGCACAATAGGGGATGGATATCCTTGAATCTTTTTCCATGGCATCTGGGCAGTGGAAGTTCCTCCTGATGGCAATTGACTACTTCACCAAGTGGGTCGAATCCGAACCTTTGGCGAAAATCACAGAAGCTAAAGTGCAGGACTTCATCTGGAAGTCAATCGTTTGTAGGTTCGGCTTACCTAAAACTCTCATTACTGATAATGGGCGATAATTTGCTGGAGCAAGGTTTGCTGAATTTTGTGAGGACTTAAACATCTCCCATAACTTTACGTCAATAGTCCATCCGCAGGCAAACGGTGAAGCCGAGGTGACTAACAGGACTCTGTTGTAAGAAATCAAGGTGAGACTTGAAAAAGCAAAGAAAACTTGGGCAGACGAGCTTTATCATGTGTTATGGGCATACCGAGCTACCCAAATACTGCCCACGGGGCAGACGACCTTTGCCTTAGCCTTCGGAATAAAAGCTGTTATCCCGATTGAACTCAAGCTTTCGTCGGTGCGAGTCGTGGCATTCGATGAGTAGTGCAACTCACAGGATCTCAAGGCCAACCTCGACTTGTTAAAAGAAAAGTGGGAGATAGCTCAAGTTCGGATGGCAGCCTACAAGCAGAAAGTAGCCTGCTACTACAACTCCTGGGTCAAGAGCAAAGCCTTCAGAGCGGGGGACTTGGTACTTCGACGAGCCACTGTTTCACAACCTCAGAACCAAAGGAAACTTGCCCCAAACTGGGAAGGCCCGTATGAGGTCAGGGAGGTAGTCCGGCCCAGAACATACTATCTAAAAGAGCTCGGAGGAGCGGACCTTTCGTGACCATGGAATTCGAAAAATTTATGAATGTATTACTGATAACTTTGCCTTAAATAAAAGTTTCATATTCGCATATCTTTTCTTTTGGCATGAGCTTATAACGACAGGGGGTAGCTCCTTCAAACAATCGAAACTAAACATGTCAGGAACAAGAGGAGAACCTCATCCCAACACGAACGAAGGCCCGATTATTAAGAGATCGAATGGGGGGAGAGACCCTCGCAACGGCCCTTATGTGCCCCCACAGCCATGTTAGGAACAGAAGGAGAACCTCGTCCTAATATGAGCAAAGTTGAAGATCCAATTATTAAGAGATCGGATGGGGGGAGAGGTCCTCGTAACGGCCCTTATGCGCCCCCACAGCCATGTTAGGAACAGGAGGAGAACTTCATCCTAACATGAGCAAAGTCAAAGACCTGATTATTAAGAGACCGGATGGGGGGAGAGGCCCTCGCAATGACCCTTATGTGCCCCATAGCCCTATTAGGAACAGGAGGAAAACCTCATCCTAACATGAGCTGAAATTGACTGTGTCAGAAATAGGAGGAGAACCTCATCCTGACACAAATGAAGACCTGGTCGTTTAAGACCGGATGAGGAGAAAAGCCTCCTCAATGGCTCTTCTACACCCCTACAACCCTGCTAGGAGTAGAGGGAAAACCCTCATCCAAACGTAAAAAAAAAAAAAAAGGGAAGAGAAAAAGAGAAAGCGGCGAGCTACGCCAGAGATAAGGAAAAAATGAACTACATCTAAAATACAAGGGACCTCGTCTCAACGAGAAAGAAAACTCTTGTTAAAAATCCTCAGTCTCTAAGGGGGAACCCAACACTAGCAGGAGAAAATAGACTTCCTCAAAGTAACGAGAAGTTCAGGCCCCAAGCTCATACACCGGGAGAAAGCGTCAAATTTGAATGGCCTCGAAAAGACCTTCGGTCATGAACAAAAAGGACGAATCAATGCGGCAATGATCAGGAACCTTCAAACAACGTCGACATCGAATAAAACAAAAGACAAGAGAAGCTCGGTAAATGACAACTCAGAGCAAGAATAGACAAGGTAATGAGAAATTTTTTTTTCATTTCATTAGTAAAGGGTGCATTACAAAAGCTTTTGAAGGTCAAAAAAAAAATAATAAGAAAATAAAAGAATACATGGAACAAAAGGTAAAAGAAGCTCTAAGGAAGCTCGGCTTCTTTAGACTTCAGACTCTCGGTTCCAGCCATTATCAGGGATTGCTTTAAGTTCTCAATTTCTTCTTCTAGTTCCTTCTTTCTTAGCAGCATCTCCTGATACATTTAGTAAAACTGTCGACTTTCGCCCTCTAATTTTTGAAGCCTCTTCCTCAGAACTTCGGACTCCGCTTCTGCATTCTTGACTGCCTGCAGCTCATAGGTCAGCTAAATTTTCAGCCACCGCAGTTCGGCCTTCTCCTTCCCAAGGGCTACGGATAGTTCTTTCATGGTCCCCCTCAAGGATTGGAGCTCATCAGAGCCTTGAACCGAAACAGCCTGGGCTCTTTCGGACAATTGCTTCTGAAGATGAGCAACTTCATCGGTCGCCATCTTGAGCCTCCTTCTGTAGTTGTCTATTTGCCCGCACCAGCCGACTCGGTAAGTGTTGTAATTTGTCTCGGCATCCTGTAGCTGCTTTCGAAGGTCAAAAAATTTCTTTGACCAGTCCCAGCCGTAGTCAGTCTGAGTTGGAAGCCAGGACAGCTCCCTTCCAATGGGCCGATCTTCTCCCATGCGACCGCCAACTCGACCTCAAGGGAGCTGATCTTGGAAGCCTGAGTCCAAGATCGATCACTGACACATTTCTGGAGTTCCTCAAGCTCCTTCTCGAAGTTGGCTTTCTTCCGGCTGTAGTCCATGAAGTCCTTTTTGTAGAGGTTTCGAAGGCGAGTAACCTCCACGGTGGCTTCCGAATGGCTCTTCCTCAGCCTGTGAAGTTCGTCATCCATCTTTTTTGATTTCTTCGTTAAGTGATAAACTTTTCTTCTCAGATCTCGGATCATAGACTTTAAAAAAATCCCCTGCGGTAGGGGAAGAGCTTCGGTAGGACACTGTTGTCGGGAAACAAGATTGTCACATTGCAAATCATTGCAAAAAAAAAATAAAAAAGGAAGTAGAAGAAAAAAAAGGAGCTCTCTGTAAAGAGAAATCCAATTTTATTGATTGAATAATTCTTAAGTACAAAAGAAAGAGAAAAAAAATTGTAACAATGGAAAAGTACAAAATTAAAGGTCTCGAACCTCTGGAGCAGAAGTGGAGGAGCTCGACGCCCCCGGAAGGTTGGTCATGATAGCTGCGGTAGTTGAAGAGATCCCGGCTGGAGGGAGACCGACAGCAGCTTCAGAAGGTCCGGCTTTATCGTCGGACGCTTCATCCAGGAAGCTGAGGTCAAGTTCGAAAAACTTTCTGACCACCTTCTCCTGGCAAAGCTCGAAGCCTTTGATAAAGGTGGCCTGGCCGAACTTGATATTCAGATCCCTCATCTCGGAGGAGGTCTTGAACTCCTCCACTGCTTGGGCTCTTGCCTCCGAGACTAGGGTCGGGATCTGCTCCTTCAGCTTAGAGACCTCAGCCTCTGTCTTCCTTCTTTCCTCCTCCAAAGCATCCTTCAGATCCGTCGAAGTTTGTTCCTCCTTCTGGAGTGCCTCTTGGAGACTCGTGACTTCGGCGACCTTCTCCTTAAGACGGGCAGCCTCAGCCTGACGACCTTCCTCTGCCTGGGCTGCTTCCTTCTGTGCATTTTTCATCGCTTCGATGTTGGCGATGAGTTGGTGTCCAATCTGCAAGAGCGGCCAGGAAGTCAATATGAAAGCTAAGGAATGAACTAAGTAAAGAAGTGAAAGGAAGAAAAAAGTAAATTGGCCTACCTCAAGAAAGGATCCCAGAGAGTCTCAAACCCACTGTTCAGGATCGGCATGGATGATCCTGTGGATGATCTCGGGCAAAATGCACCCATCGACCAACCTTTTTATTAAATTCATATTGTTGAAGGGATTCTCCCCCGGATCCTCTTCAGAGCCATTGGACCCTTCGATGGCAGCCCTGCTGCTGCTAATCTTGTGGGCCACCGTCTTCTTCCTTCTCTTTCTTTCGACCCCCGATGCCTCCTCGGGATGAGACTCAGGAGCGGGAACCTCAGTCGGAGGGCTTCCTGAAGAAGCTCGGGGGACTGCGGGCTCGACGTCGGAGGGGGCATCAACGATAATGGCCACCTGGGCAAGCACGGTCGAGCTTGTCTCCTCTACCCTCGCCTTCTTGGCCAGCCCAGAAGTTGCGGCACCTTTTCTCTTATGGGCCTTGAGACCCTTGGCTAGTATCTGAGCTATGTCTGTGTCCATATCTACAATGAAAAAAGATTGGCACAGCTTAGAAATAGAATAAGAGAAAGAGAAATGTGTGCCCTAGATGCCAGATCGACTGACACATTTCTATACAAATCTAAGGATAAAATTATAATTTTGACTATAAATGAATAAAAGGGTTATTCTTCTATCACATTATGTACATTGTGTCTATGATACATCCTTTGAGTTAGTGGGAATGTTAATTCATATTTTTAAGAGTTGAAAATTTAAGGCATGAATTTACATAACTAACTCATAAACTGCTCCTGACCATAGGATCATCACGAGGATGGTGATCGATCTGGAAGATTGGTGTACGATCACTTCTTTAGGATAGATGAGTCTTGAGTCTACGGTATGGAGACACTGGAGTGAAAGTATAGGTATTCATTGAGAATGAGAGTACTGAGTATGACCACCTCGTGCAGTCATAAGGAAGTCTACCTTCTCATCGATGACTAGCTCGATGCTGCAGTTGTGTGTCTAGTTCTTTGACCTGAGGTACATCGACGGTTCATCTTGAGTGTGTTATAGTTTGACTACATCATAACTTGATCTTCTAGCCATTCAGAACCTTGAGGTGTATGTCGGCTGTAGCATATCCATTGTAGAAACCAGATCGCACCAAGATGTGATCTATCAACCTCGATAGATGTGAGGAGTAGTCCTATGATGATCGAAAGATCAAGTCCTTAAGCCCATGGCCATGGTAGAGTGAAATAATAGAAAAAAGTTTTCCATTGGGATTTCACATCGGACTCAGATCGATCGATTGATTCATATGACTGATGTTGGGTTTGACGAGTTCACCTTAACCCTAATTCAGTCGGGACTCATGATAGAGGAACTTAATCACACAGGTAGCTACACCAAGAGGTTCGTCTTCAGTTCTGATGGGTTGCCACCATATACTGCTAGGTGTCACTGATAGATTTTGAGAGCAATTAGAATAATTTTGATGATCGATCATTCTAATTGTCTGAATCAGAAGAGTTCTGGTCCATTGAAAGGAGTTTCGATGATGTCGATGATGAGATCATGACATGTCTTATTACCATACAGAATTGAACCTAACTGGGTCACACAAACAAGGGTTAGGGTCTGGATGTCATCAATTGGGCTACCCCAATTGATTTGGATAAGATCCAATTAGGTTCAAAAAAATCATGCTAGCACTCGATTGAGCCTAACTTTCTCCTCGTGTAATCTTTTCTGTCTCTACTGAGCCAAATATGATTTGGCTCATCCAGAGAACCTTAGGAAGGTTTCTCTCAGTCTAATTGAAGCTTGTCCAGCTTAGAAAAGGCTTGTCTTAATTCATGAGATGAATTTAAGACAACACCTGTTAATTTCTAGCACCTGCCAATTTCATTTTAGGATATCTGTCAAAAGTTGACATATGGATCTTAAACTGAAGAGGACTTATTGGAAGATTTTTTGTAGAGTGTCCACATGCCTAAACCTAATCAAATTGGGTGCCATAATCAGATTATGGTGTGAGCCCAATTGGATTTAAGTGGGCGCCCCAAATGGATATGAACCAAAGAGTCCTGATAAACTTGGACTCTTTGGCGCCACTCTATTTGTGCTTATCCAATGTTGGTGCCACCTTTTGGAGATAAAGTGGGGTTCTTATCTGATATGTTAGATGACATCACTCCACCAATCAAAATTTTTTCAGAATTTATTGAAATTTTTTGATTGGTCGAATGATGTGGCACTGCGCAGCATACAGAAATTATATAAACCCTGCTGCACCTAGGGTTTCGAGATAGAACTTGTTTTATGCAAAAAACCTATTAGCTGCTGCCCCCTCCTCTCTTCTCCATATCCTCCCTATTCTCCTTTCTCCCCTCTTCACATCCAAGAAGTTGGACATTCATCTGGCAAAGGTACAAGGCATGGTGATGCCTGGAACAGAAGGCTGCAGGACATCTTTGAGAGGCTGCTGCTCCAACTTCTGAAGGAGTTCTGAAGTACTTTCAAATCAGATATTGATCTAATTTTTGGAGCATAAAATTGTGAGGAGAAGACATTTTAGATTCTACCTAAGTGGATACTGGTAGAGGCCAGGCGCTTGCGTGGTTATATCAGAACCTCAGGCAATGTTGCGTTCATCTACAGGGTAATTAGATTACCCTTAAGGTATGTCTATATTTCTCACACTTTTAGATTTAATTTTAGATTTTAAATATCAGATAATAAAATTAAATCTAATAAATATTAGATCTGAAATAGTATAGAATAAAAATATAAAATTTATTCCACCTCAGATTTGGTGAAATCTGGAAGATCCTACACAAGAAAAAGACGGTTTTCCCTTCAAGTGGTATTAGAGCCAGGTTGTTGGCTCTATTTCAGATCTATTTTAGATCTGATTTTAATTTTAATTTATCTAATATTAAATAATTTTAGATATCACATCAGATGTAATAAGATCTAAAATCAAAATATTTAAAATTAAATCTAAGAAGATCTAACATGCATGAGATGCATGACTAGACTAGGATTAATTGAATCCATGAATAGTCTTAAGTTTTATATTTTAATGAGATTAAAATATGAATTAAATATAATTTATTTTTTATTTTTTGATGTTATAATTGTTATAATCAGATCAGAAAATAAAAAATAAAATTTTAATTATTTCATAAAATTGATCTGTTGCATGCCTAGACTAGTTGTAAAATTGTTCTAGTAACTTATCTAGAATAGTTTTTATTTTGAATAGTTCAATTTAAATTCTATTTTTTAGATATTACATGTGATGTATCAGATCTGAAAGCATGTTAATTAGATTGATTTTTGATACATGAGATGTATGCAAAGAATGTATTAGTTAGATCTTAAATTGTATATGTGATATGTTAATTTAGATCTAATTAGTTTTGTAGTTAAATTTATATTTCTGATTAAGGTGTTTCTCATGGCCGTCTGGTCATAAGAATAAAGTAGGGTTTTAAGACCCTCTCTTTTCATTCAATGGGGTGTTCATATAACGTGTAGGGATGCCGCGCGTTCATCCTTAATCAGAAATCAAAACTTACTTTTCTGCAGAACCCTAGATCCTGAAATTCTAGGATTTATTTTACATACTTTGTTTATGAACCCAAACTTAATTAATGTATTGAGCTTATGAAATTAAGTTAGGTCTAAAATTGAGAATTTCAGATCTAAGACATTTTCATAAGATTGGGTTCGGGCTTGGGTAGCTCAATTAGGTCTAGCGGTTGATCAAATCGAATCAAGAGTTGGTTAGGTGGGATCATGAAAGCTAATAATTGACCAGCCTAATAGGATTAAGTCTGGGTCAAGGTCGAATCATATTTAGATGTGACTCAATCAAGTTAAGACCTAATTTGGCTCAGTGGTTAGAGCCTGGATTGTAGACTAACTCAATTAATTCTGGTTCGACAATTTGGTGTCTAAGGTAAGTTGGACAGATGCGACCGACTGGTTTTTAATTGGGAGCTACTCGACTCGAATGCGTTCTTATCGAGTTAATGGCATATGCCTCCCACCGGTCTCACTTACCTGGCTATATGTGTCGACCCAATTCTGATTTGAGGTGGCTAACAATTCGAGCTGACCCATGCCACTAGGTTAAGTCATAATTGTTATGACTATGTCAAGTCAAGTTTAAAGAGACCTAAATCAAATCTCCCTAAGAAAATATTAAATCTAGGTCTTCCACCATTGTGGATGTGTGGGCCCTTCCCGGGATTGATTGTTCTCGACTGGTTACAGTGGCTCAGTTGCACCGGGAAGACGAACCATGTCCATTAGGCATTGGATGCTACGGATTAGAGGATGGGTTGGGCTCAATATCCCGGATACGGTGAGGGACCCAATCAAGAATCTAGTTCGTGCAAATGGTGGGTTTGGCTTAACTAAGGATTGGAGCAATATCCCGGATATGGTGAGTTTCATGAATTAGAGACCAAGTTTTGGGTGCACCATGATTAGAGAATCATTGGACAAGAGTTGTCCACTCATCGGTTGACTCATCACCAATAACTGTTAGGTGAGGTGATGAGCTAGTCGGTGAGACTGCACCACCCACTAGAAATCACTAATCATGGAGATTTTCACATCTCTACCAAGAGAGTGTAGGGATCTGAGAAAATAGTGGGAGCCTAATTTGTTTAAAAATGAAAATTCTAAATAAATTGGTTGAGTCTGATTACAAAATCTAACTACAAACTTTTGACTCTCTACAAGAAACATGTCTGCCTCAAACCCCCTGACCAAAATTCTAGACACTCACAGACTGACTGGATCAAATTTTAAGGACTGGTTAAGGAACTACAGAATTATTCTGGATTCCAAAAAATTGACTCATATCTTGGATCAGGACCCACCTGTCATGCCAGCACGTCCGACTGCTGAACAGAGAGCGTCTCTAGAAAAGTAGACGGATGATGATAACAAAGTTAGGTACTACATGTTGGGTGCAATGTCTGATGATTTGCAGTGCCAACATGAAAATATTTTGACTGCTCGCCAAATGTTGGCTCACCTACAAGAGTTGTTTGGTGAACAGAGTCGCGCAGCCAAGTATCAAGTCTGTCAAAGATATTTTAAGGCCAAGATGCGTGATGGGCAGTCAGTCCAAGATCATTGTTTGACAATGATCAAGGATCTTGAGGAGCTTGAGAAGCTTGGTATCATCTTAAGACAAGAATTTTCAGATTGATGTGATCCTTCAGTCCTTGTCTGATGCATATGGTCAGTTTATCATGAACTTCCATATACATAAGATGCAATGTACCTGGGTCAAGTTAATGAATATGCTGGTTACGGCTGAGCTTTCAATGAAAGGTTCAAAAGGCTCAGTTCTTACTGTGGAGCGGACTTCTTCCAAGAGAAAGTCTTTTGGAAAGAAAAAGAAGTCCGTGAAGAAGCAGAAGGTGGATGGCAAGAACAAGAAGGATGATCCTTTTGGAGGTATGCTCATTGTCGAATCTAATCTTATAGTTTCTTCTACATCCAGTTGGGTGCTTGACTCTGGTTCTAGTGCTCATTTGTGCACTTCTATGTAGGGTCTTGAGAAGAGCAGGAGGCTGAGGGATAGGGAGATGATCCTACGTATCGGGAATGGAGCAAGAGTTGCTGCTGTGGCCGTAGGAACCTACCCTCTGCATTACCGTTAGGATTAGATTTAGTTTTAAGAGACTGTTATTATGTGTCTGCAGCAAGCAGGAATTTGATTTCTGTTTCGTGTTTAGCACAAGAAGGCTATGTGATTAGCTTTCATAAGGACCATTGTAATATATTTTATGAAAATAATAAAGTTGTAAATGGTTTTGTTATTAATGGTCTCTATCAATTACATGTTGATGTATCTGTTTTTAATATTGAGCAAAATGTGAATGCCATAGGAATTAAAAGGCCTAGAGATAGTCTAAATGATAAGTATCTGTGGCACCTAAGGCTAGGTCATATAGCAGAAGACAGGGTTAACAAATTGTAGAAATTCGGGCTACTGAGTCCGTTGACTTCTGAGTCATATCCAGTTTGTGAATCATGCCTTCAAGGCAAAATGACCAAGCTCCCTTTTGTGGGACATGGGGAAAGGGCCACAGACCTACTTGCCCTAGTACATACGGATGTGTGCGGCCCATTTGATGTGCCGGTTAGAGGCAACTTTGTCTACTTCATTACCTTTACCGATGATATGTCTAGGTACGAGTATGTGTTTCTAATGAAACACAAGTCTGAAGCCTTTGAAAGGTTCAAAGAATTCAGACATGAGGTAGAAAAATAAATAGGAAAACCCATTAAGGTTCTTCAATCAGATTGAGGTGGTGAATACCTTAGTCAAAAATTTCTAGACTATCTTAAGGACAATGGTATAGTCTCTCAATGGACTCTACCTGGAATGCCTCAACTCAACAGGATTTCAGAACAGAGAAATCAGACCCTATTATATATGGTCCGATCCATGATGAGCTTCACAGACCTCCCAGAATTTCTTTGGGGGCATTGTCTCATGACAGCAATTTATGTATTGAATAGGGTTCCCTCTAAAACCATTCCTACCACACCGTATGAGATATGACATGGTAAGAAGCCAAGTCTGAATCATCTCAGAATTTAGGGTTGTCCGACTCATGTCAAGAGACAGCAGACGGACAAGTTAGAGTTCAGGTCTTTTAGAGCTCGATTCATAGGATATCCTAAAGAGTCATTAGGATATTATTTTTATATTTCGAAAGATCACAATGTGATTGTAAGTCGAAATACTATTTTTCTTGAAAAATAGTTTATTCAAGCTGGTGGCATCGGAAGAATAATTAAGCTCAAGGAGAATGTCTCCCAAGAGCAACGAGCTAAAGAACTTGAGGAATCTAATCAATCAGAACCAGTCCTAACACAACCTCTTCCACCTCGTAGATCGACTAGAATTTCCCGTCCTCCTGAAAGGTACATAGGTCCATACAAGAGGATGTAGAGGAAATGTTCCTCATGGGAAATGGGGTTCATGGTGATGATCCCAAGACCTATGATGAGGCGATATTAGATATCGACTCTGAGAAATGGTTAGAGGCAATGAGATCAGAAATTGACTCGATGCACTCAAACCAAGTCTGGACCTTGGTAGATCCACCTGAAGGTATTGTACCTATTGGGTGTAAATGGATCTTCAAGAGAAAGATAGGTGCAGATGAGAATGTGGAGATATTTAAGGCTAGGCTCGTAGCGAAAAGTTATAGTCAGCGCGAAGGCATTGACTATCAGGATACCTTCTCGCCCGTAGCCATGCTAAAATCCATCCGCACATTGCTTGCGGTTGCAGCCTATTTTGATTATGAAATTTGGCAGATGGACGTAGAAACGACATTCTTAAATGGATATCTTGAGGAAGATATCTATATGGAACAGTCGCTTGGTTTCACATCCAGTGATAATGATCACAAGGTCTGCAAACTGCAAAGGTCCATTTATGGACTTAAGCAAGCATCTCGAAGTTGGAATACTCATTTCAATGATGTGATCAAATCGTTTGGTTTCATCAAGAACGAAGAGAAATCTTGTGTGTTCAAAAAAGTCAGTGGGAGCGCAGTTGTCTTCCTCATATTGTACGTGGATGATATCCTCCTCATTGGGAATGACATTCTCATGTTGACCTCAGTCAAAGTATGGTTGTCTAAGGAGTTCTCTATGAAAGATCTAGGAGAGGCATCCTTTATACTGGGTATTAAGGTCTATAGAGATAGACCAAATAGGATGCTAGGACTTTCACAAAAGATGTACATAGAGGAGGTGCTAAAGAGGTTTAGCATGGAAAGCTCCAAAAGAGATTTATTGCCTTTTAGACATGGCATTCATCTCTCCAAGAAGATGTGCCCTAGCACATCTGAGGAGATTGAACGCATGAGCAAGAACCCTTATGCTTCGGCAATAGAGAGCCTCATGTATGCCATGCTATGTACACGACTTGATATAGCCCATGCTGTGAGTGTCACAAGCAGATATCAGTCGAATCCAGGCGAAGAGCACTAGACTTCTGTGAAATGTATCCTTAAGTACTTGAGAAGGACTAAGGATATGTTTCTAGTCTTTGAGAATGGAGAACTCCAGATTCAGGGATATACAGATTCAGACTTTATGTCTGATATAGATGATCGAAAGTCGACATCTAGGAGTTTGTTCATTTGCAATGGTGGTGCAGTTAGCTGGAAGAGTTTCAAGCAAACGATGATTACAGATTCCACCATGGAGGCAGAGTATATTGCCGCATCGGAAGCTGCGAAGGAGGCATTCTGGTACAAGAAGTTTACCGCAGAGCTTGGAGTGATGTCATCGGATGCCATCCCTCTTTACTGCGACAATAATGGTGCCATAGCCCTAGCTAAGGAACCAAGGTCTTACCAGAAGTCCAAACACATCGAGCGGCGATTCCATCTGATCTGTGATTACCTCAAACAAGGTTATGTTGAGGTCAAGAGAGTCAACTCCACAGATAATGTGGCAGACTCACTAACTAAGCCATTGGGCCAACGAAAGATCGAAGCCCACTTTGAGAAGATGGGACTTAGATATGTAGCCAATTGGCATTAGGTCAAGTGGGAGTTTGTTAGATGTGTGCCCTAGATGCCAGATCGGCTGACACATTCCTGTACAAATCTAAGGGCAAAATTATAATTTTGACTATAAATGAATAAAAAGATTATTCTTCTATCACATTATGTACATTGTGTCTGTGATACATCCTTTGAGTTAGTGGGAATGTTAATTCATATTTTCAAGAGTTGAAAATTTAAGGCATGAATTTACATAACTAACTCATAAATTACTCCTGACCATAGGATCATCACGAGGATGGTGATTGATCTGGAAGGTTGGTGTACGATCATTTTCTTAAGGTAGATGAGTCTTGAGTCTACGGTGTGGAGACACCGGAATGAGAGTACAGGTATTCATTGAGAACGAAAGTACTGAGCGTGACCACCTCGTGCAGTCATAAGGAAGTCTACCTTCTCGTCGATGACTAGCTTGATGCTGCAGTTGTGTGTCTAGTTCTTTGATCTGAGGTGCATCGATGGTTCACCTTGAGTGTGTTATAGTTTGACTACACCATAACTCGGTCTCCTAGCCATTCGAAACCCTGAGGTGTATGTTGGCTGTAGCATATCCATTATAGGAACCAGATCACACCAAGATGGGATCTATCAACCTCGGTAGATGTGAGGAGTAGTCCTATGATGATCGAAAGATTGAGTCCTTAAGCCCATGGCCATGGCAGAGTGAAATAATGGAAAAGAGTTTTCCATTGGGATTTTACATCGGACTCGGATCGATCGATTGATTCATATGACTGATGTTGGGTTTGACGAGTTCACCTTACCCCTAATTCAGTCGGAACTCATGATAGAGGAACTTAATCACACAGGTAGCTACACCAAGAGAATCATCTTCAGTTCTGATGGGTTGCCACCATATACTGCTAGGTATCACTGATGGATTTTGGGAGCAATTAGAATGATTTTGATGATCGATCATTCTAATTGTCTAAATCAGAAGAGTTCTGGTCCATCGAAAGGAGTTTCGATGATGTCGATGATGAGATCATGACATGTCTCATTACCATACAGAATTGAACCTAACTGGGTCACACAAACAAGGGTTAGGGTCTGGATGTCATCAATTGGGCTACCCCAATTGATTTGGATAAGATCCCATTAGGTTCAAGAAAATCGTGCTAGCACTCGATTGAGCCTAACTTTCTCCTCGTGTAATCTTTTCTGTCTCTATTGCGCAAAATGTGATCTGACTCATCCAGAGAACCTTAGAAAGATTTTTCTTAGTCTAATTGAAGCTTGTCCAGCTCAGAAAAGGCTTGTCTTAATTTATGAGATGAATTTAAGACAACACCTGCTAATTTCTAGCACCTGCCAATTTCATTTTAGGACATCTGTCAAAAGTTGACATATAGGTCTTAAACTAAAGAGGACTTATTGGAGGATTTTTTGTGGAGTGTCCACATTCCTAAACTTAATCAAATTGGGTGCCATAATCAGATTATGGCGTGAGCCCAATTGGATTTGAGTGGGCACCCCAAATGGATAAGAACCAAAGAGTCCTGATAAACTTGGACTCTTTGGCGCCAATCTATTTGTGCTTATCCAATGTTGGTGCCACCTTTTGGATATAAGGTGGAGTTCTTATCTGATATGATCAGATGATATCACTCCACCAATCAAAATTTTTTCAAAATTTATTGAAATTTTTTGATTGGTCGAATGATGTGGCACTGCGCAGCATACAGAAATTATATAAACCCTACTGCACCTAGGGTTTCAAGATAGAATTTGTTTTATGCAAAAAACCTATTAGCTGCTGCCCCCTCCTCTCTTCTCTACATCCTCCCTATTTTCCTTTCTCCCCTCTTCATGTCCAAGAAGTTAGACATTCATCTGGCAAAGGTACAAGGTGTGGCGACGCCTGGAACAGAAGGCTGCAGGACATCTTCGACAGGCTACTGCTCCAACTTCAGAAGGAGTTTTGAAGTACTTCCAAATCAGATATTGATCTGATTTTTGGAGCGTAGAATCGCAAGGAGAAGACATTTCAGATCCTACCTAAGTGGATACTAGTAGAGGCCAAGTGCTTATGTGGCTACATCAGAACCTCAGGCAGTGCTGCGATCATCTACAGGGTAATTAGATTACCCTTAAGGTATGTCTATATTTCTCACACTTTTAGATTTAATTTTAGATTTTAAATATCAGATAATAAAATTAGATCTAATAGATATTAGATCTGAAATAGTGTAGGATAAAAATATAAAATTTATTCCACCCTAGATTTGATAAAATCTGAAAGATCCTACACAAGAAAAAAGCGGTTTTCCCTTCACCTACAATCGCCGCGTGTCCCACTCATCGTGGCAGATGGCTGACGACTGACAGAATCATTATTGCACCATACCTGAGGTGATGCTTCAGTAAAAATTTTGAAAAAATCTTTTCGGATCGCCTCGATTTGAAAAGACTCCAGCACCGGTGCGCCAAATGCCAAAATATCTGGAAACAATCGAGTACGAAAATCAAGGGGGGCAACTTCGACTGCAAAAATTTCTCTGTACTTCTTTCATTCGAAACCCGAACTCGAAAGTAGGGGGACTAGTGTTGGGTATAAAATAACCCCAGCCGAAGTTCGTAAGAGGCCAACCCTCCCAGGACTCTTCCAGCTTCTGACCTTGTGCGGCATCTTTCTGAACTCCCCCAGCCGTCGAGTTTTCACAGTACCATCCGGACTCCTCCAGCAGTCGACCTTCCACAGTGTCCTCCAGATTCCTCCAACAGACGAACTCCTACCATACCCTCTGAATTTCTCCAATAATGAGCTCCTTTAGTCGTTTATCGGACTGCTCCAAATGCTCTCTGGGCTTCACTATCAGTCAATTTTCTATAGTGATCGACTACTCTCTGAATCTCTTCCAGACTTCCTCCTGTCACGATCGACTTTACTCCGAGCCTCTTTTAGACTTCGTCAATGTCTGAGCTTCTCTAGCAGCAGGACTGCTACAGTAACCAGACTCCATCCAAGTTTCTACGGTGGTCGATCGCCTTCCGAATTTCATCCGAGCTTCTACAATAAGCGAATTCCGTCCGAACTTCTATTGCAAGCGGACTTCATCCGAGTTTCTACGATAAGTGGACTTCATCCGAGCTTCTACGATAAGTGGACTTCATCCGAGCTTCTACAATAAGCGGTCTCCATTCAGGCTTCCATGGCAATCGATCTCCATCCGAGCTTCTACAGTATGTGGCCTCCTTCCGGACTTCTACAAGAACCAGACTCCGTTCGAACTTCTACAATGGATGGATTCCAGATGAACTTCTACAACGAACGGGCTCCAGTAGCCAGATTTCTATAGTGATCGACTGTTTCCGGTATCTTCCATACCTCTCCAGCCATCAACCTTCAACAGTACCAACCAAACTTCAACAGTGCCAACCAGACCCCTCCAACGGACAAATTTTCTCTGGACCCCTCCAGCGGTCGACCTTCCACAGTGTCCTCCAGACTCCTCTAGCGGACGAACTTCCATAACGCCTTCCAAATTCCGCTATCGATCTACCTTCTGTCAGATTCCTCATGCAACTGGACCTCTCCAGCGGACAGTCTTCAGACAAGCTTCTACATCAGACAAATTCCAGACGGACCTCTCTAGCAATCGGATTTCAACTGGATTTCTCCAATAGAAAGTTTCCGTCCGGGCTTCTACAGCAGATGACTTTCGTCTGCAGCATCAACGCCTAAGGCACCCAATAATAGTTAACCCGTCAACAACCTCGAAAATATCCGAGCTTCTCTTAGATTACTGAGACAGAGAGCTATTCCGCCCCACCAAATGTCCCAACCGAGCTTCAACCGTCCGACCCGAACTCCCTGGCAAGTCATGATAATGGACACCACTACTCTCTGTAACAAACTCCACGTGACCCCAAACGGCCCACTACCAGGCAGTTACGGACGTTGCTGTCCATCGGTTATGCTCTCCCGTCTATAAAAGAGACCCCCCAGATACGTTCTCCTCTAAGCTCTAAGCATTATCTCTAAACTCTGCTCAAATTCTATTCGAGTGCTCTATTTCTGTTGAAGCAGAGTACTGACTTAAGCGTCGGAGGGTCTTGCTGGAGCACCCCCCACTCCAGTTTAGACTTTCCTTGCAAGTCCCGACGGCAGCCGTGATCCCCTCGACTCCAGCTTCTCTGGCATCGATGGAATTCTGCACCAACAATGATTGACTTAATCACTCGATTAGGTCGATTAGGATTTGTTATGGATGGAAAAATTTCTCTAGACTTGATCTTGCAATCACTCTCCAAATTCTTCTCACAGTTTGTTATCAATTACTATATGGACAAACTGAATACCACTTTACCAAAGCTGTTCAATGTGTTAAAAATTGCTGAGAGTCACTTCAAGAGTGACAAAGCAAATCTCCTTCTAGGGGATAAAAAGAAGAAGATGGCAAAAGATAAGGATTCAAAGAAAAATAAAAGGTTGAATCCTAAAGGTAGCAACTTCAAGAGGAAGAAGGTGAAGAAGATCTTCAAAGATGGTACCTGCTTTCATTGTGGCAAGCAGGGACACTGGAAAAAAGATTGCAAGAGCTATCTTGCAAGTGTGAAGCTAGATGTCGATGGAGCATCTAAAGGTTTGTACATGATACAAACTAGCTTTTCATTAAGTGCTTCAACTTTTAATTCACGGGTATTAGATACCGTTTATGGGTCTGATATATGCAAGTCATTGCAGGGCCTACAGAAAATTAGAATTCTGAAGGAAGGTGACTTTATGCTGCATGGAGCTAATGGAGAATCCATTCGAGCAAAAGCAATTGGCACCTATTATTTGTCTGTATCTATGGACAAGGCTATTGTATTAAGAGATTGTTATTATATGTCTAGTATAATTAGAAATATTATTTCTATACCAATGTTATGATACATGGTTTATGAAATAAAAGCAAAGAGCAATAGTTGCTCTATTTTTCTATCTAATGAGTTTATTGGAATGGCATATGTGGATAATGGTCTCTTTATACTTTCACTTAATAATAGTATTTTTATGATGGATAAAAATAAGAAAAGAAAGAGAGAAAATGATAATATGATATATCTCTGGCATTGTCGACTTGGTCACATAAGTGAGTCAAGGATTAACAAGTTAATCAAAGATGAGTTCTTTGACTCTAATGATTTTCAATCATTAGGAACTTATGAATCATGCCTTATGAGAAAGATGACCAAATCTCTATTTACGGAATGGGGAGAAAGGGCTGGTGAATTATTAGGCCTCATAGATTTAGATATTTGTGGGCCTATGACAACTCATGCTAGGGGTAGATACTCTTATTTCATCACATATACTGGTGATCGATTAAGGTTCAGATATATATATCTTATGAAACATAAATCTGAAGCCTTTAAAATATTTAAGAAGTATCAAAAGATGGTTGAAAAACAAACTGAAAAAAGTATCAAAATCTTTAGATTTGATTGAGAAGGCGAATACTTATCCAATGAGTTTATTGATTATCTGAAGGAAAATGGTATTCTCTCTGAATGGATCCCTCCTTACACACCATACTTAAGTGGTGTAGCCAAAAAGAGGAATCGCACCTTATTAGATATGGTGCAGTCCATGATGTGCTTTACGGACCGTCCTATTTTATTTTGGAGATATGCCCTAAAAATTACTGTCTATATTTTGAATAGAGTACCTTCTAAGTCTGTCACTAGTACTCATTATGAAATATTGAAAGATAAAAGATCCAATCTTAAATATCTTAAGACTTGGGGTTGCCCAGCTTATATCAAAAATATTTTTGGACATAAGCTAAGTACTAGGGCAGAAAAATGTAGGTTTATAGGGTATCCTCTAGAAAGTATTGGATACTATTTCTATCATCCTACTGAATAAAAGATTTTTATCAGTAGACATGCTACTTTCTTGAAAAAAGAATTCATCTAAAAAAAAGGTAATGGGCGGATAGTAGAACTTGCAGAAGTTCAATATCTATACACAATTCCTTAAAAACTTGTGGATAGTCTATAACTTGAACCTCAATGTAATGAACCCAATGATAATCTATATCTACATAACACACCTTCTCTCTGAAAGTCAGAGAGAGTGCAAAATACACCTCTAAGATATGGTTTTGTCATCGAAAATGATAATGAAACCTAGATTATACAAGATGATGATCCTCTGATTTATTCGAAAGCTATCATGAATAAGGACTCTGATAGATGACTTGAAGCCAAGAAATCTAAAATAGACTCCATGTACTTAAACCAAGTATGGACTTTGGTATTGAAAATTATGTCCCAAAGTCAATCGTCAGCCTGTTGACGGTTGTATTTATTATTGTAATTGTATATGAATTATTGAATTAATAAATATTATTTAATTTTTTCATCACTAAGTACATCTTATTTTGAACTCCTGTTATGTGATGAAGTCCTTAGGACTATTTGATTTGATGTAGAAGGATATATCATTTAGTCTTTAAACCTTAAGTTCATGACCAAATGATATACTATTATTAGGATGATAGCTATATCAAATATAGATCGTTGTGTGCCATTTACATTGGCTGTCCTTTTAACCAAGGAGTGTGGAGATACTGGCATGGCATGCAAGTGAGATATAGGAGTATACCTCACTGAACGTGACTAATTGCTGAGCATTTTACTGTCAAGAGTAGCTTATGAAGGATATGGGTATAAGTGTCCCTCCGACTTGAGATCACCACGGTGACTTGAAAGCAACTCACTGTGCTTTGATGTTAGATTATCTAAATTTTTAATTCAATAATAAAAGATTTTTAGATATAGTTAAGTACTTGAAAAGTCAGTGTATGAGTGAAGATGGAATTGATCCCTCCGAATAAGTAGGAGTTAATATATCAGTGTGTTTCAATCAGTAAAATCTTGATCGGGGTAATCCATGTGATGGATTTTGAAAATTAAAATACAATGTGGATGACCATATCAGGGTTGACAATTAAACCTTTGGTTACCTTGAGCATTTAGGTCAAAGAAATGAATTATACGATAATTATATGCCAATAGGTTCTTAAATGATGCTTTGCAATCTTTCGACCTATTCGGATGTCGGGTATCTTGCTAGATGGTCACTTTGATTGATATAGAAAGATTATTTCTATATTACTGACTTAAGTTCGAATCTATAGAGTCACACTCAAAAGAAGTTTCTGACTGATCATATGGCTGATCGACGATTAAAAATCATTCTAGGATAAAACAATCAATTCGATTGATGATTAACCCTGTACAAAAGATATAATAAATCAATTTACTAATTATTGATGAATTGTAGGAGGATTGATTAGTAATTAAATTTTTAATTAGCTTAATTTGATTTAGTATTGAGATTTGGATCAAATCTAATTGAATTGGATTCAATTTGGTTTGACCCGTTAAGATTATGAGATGACCTAATCACTAAGGGTGTTCGATTCCTGATTTGATCAGGATTGAGCTCGATTAATTTTTGATTTGATTAAAATTTAATCAAGGCTATATACTATTTAATTAGATTAGATTTAGTGATTCAATTGGGTCTAACCTAATTTGATTGGGTTAAGAATCTAATTGGATGAGAAATCAATTCGAATTCAAATCTCTTGCGCCTCCTTTCTCTACGCCCTCTTATTCTTTTCACAAAAAAAATTTTTGCATGAATTTTTTTCTTATGTATAGAAGCAATTTCATGCCCACATCTAATCTCTTTTTGAATTAGGAATTGGTTGGTTTAAATTTGAGTTCAAATAGGTTTGAATTTGAATGAAAACCTAGAGTCCAAATTAAGTTGGACTCTTCTCTTCACGCCATCACCTTTCTCCATGCAAAAAGTATTTTTGCATGAAATTTTTTGCACCATTTTGATGTTGGTCGACCATTTTTTGAGTTTTCAAGAGGATAAAATTTGATTCAAAATTTAATTCAAATATGATTTGAATTGATGATAAGGATCAACCAACATTTGAAATTGAACCGAAACTACCTCTTTCTTATCCTTATCTTCCATGGGATGCCACCCTTAAGAAGGGATCAATTTTGTACAAAAAAAGAAGTGATTTTTGGTATTAAAAAATTGAGAGTTGGGGCATGAGAAGTTGAGAGTGGGTTGGGCTTCCATGCATGAGAAACAGAGGAAGTGATCTTTCTCTCAGGCTTGAGGTGTAGGGTGGGTTCCAGGGTTTCAACTCTAGATTTTGTGAGAAAAAAAAATACAAGAGCGAGTCTTATTCTATCTCCTACACCACCATCTCCTTGTAAAGCTTCATCTTTTGATTCAAAATAGTTCAGGAGGTCTGAAGCAAGGAGCTTGGATCAGCCATCCAGAGCCTTCGATGCGAGCTAGCACTCCCACGAAGGAAGATCCAATCAGGGCTTCTAGTGGATAATCTGTAGAGATCGGATGACCTGTGTGGCTGCTCGACATCAGTAAGACCTTCATACCATACCTACCAGTAGTAGAGATTATTGATCTATGAAAAGGTGATGAGTTCTAAACTCAACCGATGTGGTATAAAGGTTAGATCAGATTCAGAACATCGATGTGATCAATGCTGTTTTTTATTTTATATCAAATTTTATATGTAAATTTTTTATATCATAGATCTTTAATAGTAGTTTAGATCTAATCCAAGGTATATTTAGGAGATTAAAGTATTTAATCTTTTATTTTCTACTATAAAATTTTAAAAATAAATACTTTGAACTATCCATTTTTTCTTCAATTGGTATCAGAGTCTGATTTCTTATGACATGAATTTTCTACATATAACCTGATATTACATGCATTTAGATCTATAATTTAATTTAGATTAGATCTAATATATGATATTTAGATCTAAAATTAATTATAGATCTAATCGCACAAACTGATATAAGGTTCTGATTTTTATAAAATCTGATTTTAATTATTTAGATTAGATCTAAATAATTAATTTAAAATTTGAGTAATATAGTAATCTGATTGGATAGATCTTCATAGCCATCCGATCATAGTAGAAATCTGAGTTTCGTAACTCTATTTACCCATTTGGTTGGATCTCCTATGGCATTTAGGGGTGCTGCATGATCTTTTTCATGATGATGAATAATAAAAAAAAATTTAAAACTTTATTTTAGATTTGAAATAATGTATATTTGATCTAAAATTAAAATTTTGATCATTAGATGATTGATTGTAAAAATATTTTATAAAATTAAAAACTATTTTCAAACACCGAACTCGAACCCATGTCAGCCCAAAATTTAATTGAGAATTAAGCAATCAAGATTTGAGAATCAAAGATTTAAGGCATTAATTTCATAATTCATGAATTAATGGGGTAGCTCGAGTCAAGTTCATTTAACTGGATTAGACCTAGGATTAGAAATTATTGATAATGGATCATGTTAGTAATTGATTATATCTAATTAAAAGTTAATTCTGATTGGGTCAATTTCTTCTCTTGATCAATTTTAATAGTTGTAGTTAGTCAAGTCCATGTCCTTGATTAGACTAATATGGACTTTGAACGTAGCTCCGTGATCGAACCCAAGTCTATAAATTGGTAAAATTGACAATGACTAACCAGTTGGTGTCTAAGGTAAATATGGCAATTTTGATCGGTGGTCATTAATTAGGAGCTATTTGCATAGATTGAATCTATATCGACTTAATGGCATATCCCTCCCATCGATCTCACTTATCTAACCAACATGGTGAATCATATTTTGATTAGATCACTTAATGATTGAGGTTGACTCATGCTAACTAGAAAACTAATATGACTGATTTAGATGCCCCTAGTTTAACTTGTCTTGAGTCCTCTTCATGACTTGATGAAGTCAGTGAGAGGATTTATGACTGGTTGGCTGGACCAGCTTATGCCTAATCTTCTTTAATCTGACTTGGTGAAGTCAGTAGGAAGATTAAGATTAACTGATCAAGTCTTTTCTCATCTCTCAATTCAACTAATTAAATTTTTTAAAATTATTAGGTCCCTAAAATGAAATAGTTATGGTGATAACTAGATCATAGCATTCCATTAATTTAGATGATAATAAGTCCAACAGTTTAGATGATCATTGGAGACGTCACATGTCTGGTACTCATCTGGCTGTCGAAATTATCATTTATAATATGTTGATTTAGTTGTGTCTTTTCAATGATGGTTAGGTTGGTCGAGTGGTAAGTGGTATATTTTTATATTTATTATAGATATTTTTGATAATTTATGGTGTTAACATCTTCTTAAAAACCTAATTTCATGAATTTATTAATTTTTTTTGAAAAATAAGTAATTTTAGAAAAAAATATGAAATTAGATATATTTATGAAAAATAAGATGTTAATTTAATTGATCAATTTAAGCACCAAAATGAAAAAAAAAATTTAAAAATTTTAATGCATATTTTTTTCAATTTTTTAGATAAAAATCGAAGCAAAAATGGAGCCAAAATATCTTAAAAAAACCTAAAAATAGCCTCTGGTGCATGGTGGACCAGTCGGTCGGTCCACAGAGCCAGGGTGCGGTCCATCAGAAATAATACACGGTCCACAGGCACGGTCTACGAGTGGTAGAAGCCTCTTTTGCATGATCCAATGGTTGACATCCATCCAGACCCAGATTCAACGGTCCACGTTTGCTACCGATTTATAAGAGAAGATATATGGTGCAATCCGATGGTCCAAAACCAATCTGAACCCAGATCGGATGGTTAGAATTGAATCTGATCCTGATAAGGAGTAAAAGGCTGATTTTTGGATTGATCTGAATGTTGGGAATAGTGTCCCAAAGCCAATCGTCAGCCTATTAATGGTTGTGCTCATTTTTATATTCATATATGAATTATGAATTAATAAAAATTATTTTGGTATTTTTTATCACAAAATGTTTCATCTTCTAATGAACTCCTATGTTATGGTGAAGTCCTTAGGACTATTTAGACTCGACAAAAGAAGATTTATCATTTAGTTCTTAAATCTGTTCGTGACCAAATGATACGTTGTTACCAAGGATGACAACGTTTATCAAGCATAGGTCGTTGTGTGCCATATAGGTTGGTTGTTCTCTTAACCAATGAGTATGGAGACACTGGTATGGCATACAGGTGAGATGTAAGGGTACATCTCCACTGAACGTGACCGACTCCGGAGCTATTTCTGCTGTCAAGATTTGCTCCGATGGAATATGGGTATAAATATCCCTCCGACCTGAGACCGCCACGGTGACTTGCAAGTAACTCACTACACTTAGGCACTGGACTACTTGAATTTTTAATTCAGTGATGGAAGGCTGCTGGGTGTAGTCAAGTACTTGACTTGTCGGTGCGTGTGTCAAAATGGGATTGACCACTCCAGTTTAGGAGTTGTGTACAGTCGTATTTCAATTTAGCAAAATCTTGGTCAGGGTAGTCCTTATGAGGAGTCACAGGATTGTTTGAGTTGAGCACGATTCGGATGATCTGATCAGGTTTGACAGTTTAACCCTGAGTTATCCTAAACATAGGGGTCAAAAGGATGAATTATACAGTAACCATATTCATGTAGGTTCTGAGTGTTGCGATTGTGACTCTTCGATCTATCCGGACATCGAGTACCATTTCTAGATGGTCACTTCGATTAGTACAGGAATTGATTCCTATGCTACCGGCTTAGGTTCGAACCTGCGAGGTCACACACATTAGAGGTTCCTATCTGATCTGATGGCTGATTTAGAATCCTACATATTTGGGACTCGATGATCGAGAATCAGGATTCTCTGATCATGAGTTTCACACATTATGGGTACCTAGATCAAGAGTCCCACTGGTTGGGACTTTTCGATTAGGGTTACATATCAATGAATTCTGATGCCCGATTGCCCATTAAATTTGGACTCAGTATTTATGAGAGATTTAATTAGTGATTTGATCACTAATTAACTCAATTTGATTGAGTAATTATTTTTGGATCAAGTCCAATTGAATTGGATTCAGTTGGATTTGACCCGATTAGGTTAAGAGTTGACCTAATCGTCAAGATGGTTTGGTCCCTGATTTGATCAGGGGTTGGGTTTAGTCAATTTTTGATTTGATTAGGATTTTATTGAGTCTAATTAAGCCAAATTAAGTTGGGTTTAAATTAGTCTAATTGGACCTAACTTATTTGGTTCAATTAGGTTGGTTTAAATAATTAAACCACTTTGACCCAATCTCCATGCGCCACCTCACTTCCATTGCACCCATTTGAATTCATGAGAAGAAACTTCTCATAAATTTTTTCCTCACGCCAAGCCCTCTCCATGCCCCACTTTAATGTGCCATATGAATGGATAAAGATGATTGGTTGGCCATTCAAATTCAAAATAAAGTTTGAATTTGAATGGGCAATCAATTTTGCGCCTTATCCCTTTTTTTTACGTCCCATTTATTACATGAGAAAATGTTTCTCATGAAATCACTCCATGCACCATTTAAGCCATGCCTCACGCCTTTAGTGGATAAGGGATGAGTTGGTGTCCATTTGAATTCAAAATTTAATTTGAATTCAAATATGCAATTACTCATCTTTATCCTTTCTTTTGGATAAGACGTTTGACGTTGTTATAAAAGGAGAAGAGTGGGGCGTGTAAGAAGAAGATTTTTGAAGAAAAATTTTGGGGCATGAGAAGTCTTGTGCGTGAGAAGGAAGTCCATATCCTTCCAAGAGAAAAAGAAAGAAAAGAAAGAAAAGTGGGTGCAAGGTTTTCGGTGAGTTTCCTAGAGTTTTAGCCTGGGGTTCAGGAAGTGAGAAGGTGAGCTACGAGTGTCGTGAGCCCACAAAATCTCAGAGAGATCTTCAACATCCTCTCAAGCACATCTGTTGATGATCCGAAGCTTTCAAAGAATCGACAGACATCGATCGAAGGAATTCGATCAGCATCGACCGTCAAAAGGGCTCTACAACGAGCTAGCACTCGCAAGGAGTCGATCAGATCGAGAGCTTCACGTGGATGATCCATAGAGGCCAGACACATTGTGTGACTGCATCACGATGATCAGACTTTTCCGACGGTGATCAGATTGTGGCGATCTACTACCTGCACAAAGGTATTATGTTCTGAACACATTACAATAAAGTGTTTATTGTTCAAATTCGAATTTTGAATTTAAATGCATGCATGCTATATATCATATTTAGATCCTAGTGTAGGATAAATTTATGTTAATTAATTAGATTAATTAATATTTTTTCACTGTAAAATCATGATTTTGAAAAAAAATTAAAATTACCATTTTACCCCTGCACTGAATTTTCTCACAAATGGTATCAGAGTGGGTTCTTAGATATGATATATATATTTGCATGCTTAGATTAAGTTGTAATCTAAAAGTTTAAATTTAAAATTTGAAATTCAAAAATTTAAAATTTAAATTTTGAAAGTTGTTCAAAATTCAAAATTCAAAAATTTGAAATTTAAAATTTGAATTTTGAATTTTGAATTTTGAAATTCAAAATTTAAAATTCAAAAATTTGAAATTCAAAATTTAAAATTTAAAATTTAAAATTTGGTTGAAATTTCAGATTTGAAATTCAAAATTTAAAATTCAAAATTTGAAATTCAAAATTTGAAATTCAAAATTTTGAAATTTGAAATTTGTTTGAAATTTGAAATTCAAAATTTAAAATTTGAAATTTGAAATTTAAAATTTAAAATTTAATTTTTGAAATTGGTATATTTAGATATACTTGATCCAAGTAGCAAGTAATCAAATTGGGTTGGTTGCCATGGCCGTCCGATCATAGGAGAAAAGTAGGGTTTAAAGGCCCTCTCCTCCCATTCGATGGGGTCTCCTATGGTGGTAGGAGTGCCGCTGCAATTATATCCCATGTAGATGAAGTAGCAAAAGGAATTAATTGTAAAGGTTTAATTGTAAAATTTATCATTAATGTGTTAGATTAGATCTAAAGGAATATTCATGATTTATTTTGATTGAGTTATTTTCTGCTATGTAATTAGCAATAGGATTGCTATTTATGAAATGTACTGATCTATTTGTGAAATGAGTCAACATATTTGGTGAACAAAAAATAAAACCTTTCAAATTTAAAAATTATTTTCGAAATACCAAACCCTGATCCATCAGTCCAAATACTTAATTAAAAGAATTAAGTGTTGTCTAGTAGGTCTAGAATTGTGAATTAAGACCTAAGACAATTGCATAAACTTGTGGGTCAATGGGTTAGATGGATTAGGTCCATAATTGGATTAGACCTAAGGTTAGCTTAAAGAAATAGACTAAATTAGAGTAATTGGTCAAATCTAATCAAAAGTTGAATTAGATTAGGTCAAGGATACTCTAGACTCAACTCCAATAGTTGTAGTTGAATGGGTCCATGTCTTTAACTAGACCAAGATGGACTTAATTCATGGCTACGTGGTGGAACCCTATTTACTAAGTTGATCAAATTAAAACTAATGAACCGGTTGGTGTCTAAGGTAAGTTTGGCAGTTTGACCAGTGGTTTTTAAGCGGGAGCTACTCGCAGTGATTTGATCTCTGACGAGTTAATGGCTTATCTCCACCACTGATCTCACTTACCTGGCCAACCTGGTGAATTAGATTTTGATTAGATCACTTGGTGATTAGGGCTCACCCATGTCATTAGGTAAATCAGTTTGACTGATTTAGGTGCTCCTAATGCCAGCTTTAATTAAATTTTTTTTAATCTGACTTGGTGAAGTCAGTGGGAGGATTGAAATTGGCTGGATATTTTCTTCTCATCTATCCTTTAATAAAATCCTCAAAAAAAAATTATTAGGTCCCTAAAAATGATTAAGTTATATTGATAACTAAATCATAGCCTTCCATTAAGTGAGTGATAATGAGTCTATTAGTTTAATAATCATTGGAGGCCCAAAGGCCTGGTGCTTATTGACTAATGGAATTATCATTCATAATATGATAATTTGGTTTGAGTCTTTCTGATGGTGATCAGGTTGGCCAGCCAAAGTCGGGCCTGATCATTTATTGGTCCGATTCACCAAATCAAATCATGTTAATGGTTGGACCTAACCAGATCTTTTCAGTGGAGGCCAAAGCCTACTGATTAAGTTCTGGGGCAAAATCAATTACTAGAAGTTGTTTAGAGAAACAACTGGTTATGAACCTACCCATAGATGCACATGGGTTGACCAACCAAAGTTGGGATCGTGTGTAGTCTGTGTGGATTCTAGTACCCACTAAGGAATTAAAGTAATTTTTCGAATTGGAGGTTGAGGCTACCAGTTCGTAAAAATACTGGGAGAAACTTTAGACTAAAGTCCAAGTCTTTAGTATTTATAATTTATGTACTAATAGAGGTCTGATTTTCCTTTATGCAACTATGGCCACTACCCTATCCCTCCGGTCATTATTAGATAATGACAAGCTCATGGGACCTAGTTTCGATAGCTGGTATCAAAAATTAAAAATCATCCTTGAGCATGAGCGGATCCTTTATGTAGTAACGGATCCGGCACCTGAGGAGCCAGCCCCAAATGTTAGAGGGACAGTCCGAGAAACTTATCAGAAGTGGTTCAACGATCGCACCATCGTTCAATGCATTATGCTGGCGACAATGAATGATGAGTTCAGTCGTAGGTTCGAGAACGTCCAGCCACAGGAGATGCTTCAAATATTGAACGACTCCTTTGGCATGCCTGATGACGTTGAAAGGCACAAAACTAGTTGTGCCATTTTTAATGCTCGGATGAGGGATGGAGCCTCAGTCACTGATCATGTACTGTACATGATCGAAATGATTGAGCGCCTAAGTAAACTGGATTTTCCCCTGCACGAGCAGCTCGGTAAGGATGCGATCCTTAATTCATTGCCCAAGTCCTTCCTCCCCTTTCTTACTCATTTTCGGATGACAAAGCCTGCAGTGAACTACCACGGTTTGTTGGGGTTGCTGCAGAACTTTGAGAAGGATCACCAGCTCCATAAGAAGTCGGTGAATGTTGTGGGAGGGTCTTCTTCTGGTCGTCGACCCTTTAAGAAAGGGAAGAAGAAGAACAAGAAGAAGAAGAATAAGAAGGTGCAGCTGCATGCTGGGACGTCTGCACAGGGTCAGACCAAGAAATGCAAGCCCGACGAGAGCCAGGCGGAGTGCTTCTTTTGCAAAAAGCAGGGGCACTGGAAGAGGAACTGTCCTCTATACATTACTTCCCTGGACCCGAACAAGCTGAAGAAGAAGAAAAATACTTATATGATAACACCTTGCAACTTTTTTATTTGTGATACTATTGCCTGGGTATTGGATACCGGAAGCCCTTATCATATTTCCAATTCAATGCAGAGTCTGCAGGTCAGTAGAAGATTTGATGAAGATGATAGATTTCTAAACGTTGGAGATGGAAGCAAAGTTTCAGTTCTAACATTAGGAATCATGAACCTTGTAATCAATTCTCGAAATATAATTCTGAGTGAATGTCACTATTGTCCAAGCTTTTTATTAAATATTATTTCTGTAGACTTTTTGGCCATGAACGGTTATCAATTTTTAATAAAAAAAAATATTTGCAATATCATTATGAATGGTGTTACAATGTTTGTTGGACAACTTAATAATAAAATTTATTTTCTATCACAACCTATTAATGTGGTTCAAACCTCCGGTAAATGTCCTAGAATAGATAATGTGTCAGAAGTCTACCTTTGACACTGTAGGCTAGGTCATATCAATAAGAACAGTATAAACAGGTTGGCTCAAGAAGGAATTTTTGAAGTAGGTGATTGTGAATCACTTCCAATCTGTGAGTCCTGTCTTCTTGGTAAAATGACCAAATCACCTTTTACTGGAAAAGGTGAGCGAGCCAGTGAACTCTTGGGTTTGGTACATTCTGATGTATGTGGGCCCATGAGCTCAAGTGCAAGAGGTGGAAATTTTTACTTCATAACCTTCACAGATGACCTATCGAGGTATGGGTATGTCTATTTAATGAAGCATAAATCGGAGTCGTTTAAAATGTTCAAACTATTCTGAAAGGAGGTAGAAAAACAAACTAAAAAGTGTATTAAAACTCTTCGATCTGATCGAGGAGGTGAATACCTTTCCAATGATTTTCTAACATATCTTGGGGAGAATGGGATTCTCTCTCAGTGGACTCCTCTTGGAACACCACAATATAATGGTGTATCTGAAAGGAGGAATCAGACCTTGTTGGACATGGTTCGATCCATGATGGGGTTTGCTGGTCTACCGGTCTTCCTCTGGGGATATACGCTCGAATCGATTTGTTACCTTCTAAATAGAGTTTCGAGTAAGTCTGTAACCAAAATGCGATATGAGATATGGATAGGACGTAAGCCAGTACTCTCGCACCTTAGGATTTAGGGGTGTCCGGCTTATGTTAAATGTTTAATTACGGACAAGCTTGGACCTAGGTCTGACAAGTGTAATTTTATATGGTACCCAAAAGAGACCAAAGGGTATTACTTCTACCTAGCTGATGAGCAAAAAGTGTTTGTCAGCCTTAAAGCAATCTTTTTGGAAAAGGAGTTCCTTGGTGAAGGGACTGTTGCCTCTAAGATCGAACTTGACGAAGTTCGACAGGTAAAAAAATCGACACAAGTTGCTGAACCTGAACCAAATTTGGTTAGATTAGATTCGGAGCCCATTGTTCAAGCACCCTTAAGGCGATCTGGTAGAGTACCACATCAACCGGACAGATACTATATTTTCTTGGTCCGGGACGGTGATCCTATCGAACTTGATGAAATCTGAAATGGAGTCCATGAAGGTCAACGATGTGTGGACATTGGTTGACCCACCTGAAGGAGTAAAACCCATAGGGTGTAAGTGGGTCTTCAAGAGGAAGAGAGGCGCAGACAAAAAAGTGAAAACCTATAAAGCCTGTCTAGTTGCCAAGGGATATCGTCAACATTATGGTATAGACTATGACGAGATGTTTTCTCCTGTGGCAATGCTCAAATCCATTCGGATTATGCTTGCGATAGCTGCCCATCTGGACTATGAAATCTGGTAGATGGATGTGAAGACAGCTTTCCTAAATGGAGAGCTGGATGAAGAGGTGTATATGATACAACCTGAAGGGTTCACATCCACAGATGAGTCTAAGGTGTGCAGGCTACAGAGGTTCATTTATGGACTTAAGCAGGCATCACGGAGTTAGAACATACGTTTTGATAAGACGATCAAGACGTATGGCTTCGTTAAGAATGAAGAAGAGCCATGCATTTATAAGTGGGCTAATGGTCCAGTAGTAGTATTTTTTGTATTGTATGTGGATGACATTCTCTTAATCGGGAATGATGTCCCTGCATTACAGGGAATAAAGATTTGGCTGTCATCACAGTTCTCCATGAAGGATCTGGGAGAAGCTTCCTACATCCTACGAATGAGGATCTATAGGGATAGATCTAAAAGGTTGCTTGGTTTATCTCAGTCCACGTACATTGATACTATACTGAAGAGGTTCAGCATGGAGAATTCCAAGAAAGGCTATCTTTCGATAGGCCATGGAATTTTTCTCTCAAAGAGAGATTGTCCGACAACACCTCAAGAGAGAGAGCGTATGGGTAGAATTTCATATGCTTCGACAGTGGGATCTATCATGTACGCCATGACATGTACACGATCAGATGTGGCATACTCATTAGGGGTAGTGAGTAGATACCAATCTGATTCAGGGGAGAATCACTGAAAGGTTGTTAAAACCATCCTGAAGTATTTAAGAAATACTAAGGACCAGTGGCTTGTTTATGATGAATCGAACTTGAGACTTATAGGGTTTACAGACTCTAGTTTCCAGTCTGATCACGATGATAGCAAAAGTGTGTCGAAATTTATTTTTACCCTTAATGGTGGGGCTATCTGCTGGAAAAGTTTCAAGTAGCACACAGTGGCTGATTAAGTTTGTGAGGCGGAGTATGTCGCTGCATCAGATCTGCCAAAGAAGCGGTGTGGCTGAAGAAATTCATCACCGAGCTCGGAGAGCATCCTCCCTTGTTGGTCCAGTTCTGCTCTACTGTGACAGCTCTGGAGCCATTGCTCAGGCGAAGGAACCAAAGGCACACCAGCGGACGAAGCATATTCTGCACCGCTACCATCTCATTCGAGAAATTATGGATCGAGGTGACGTCGATCTTTAAAAGATCAACGGAAAGGAGAACCTGGCTGACCCATTCACTAAAGCCATTGCGGTGAAGGAGTTCGACAACTACAAGTCGAAGATGGGTATTAGATACTGCACCGATTGGCTTTAGGCCAAGTGAGAGATTGTTGGGAATAGTGTCCCAAAGCCAATCGTCAGCCTGTTGACGGTTGTGCTCATTTTTGTATTTGTACATGAATTATGAATTAATAAAAAATATTTTGATATTTTTCATCACAAAATGTTTCATCTTCTAATGAACTCCTATGTTATGGTGAAGTCCTTAGGACTATTTAGACTCGACAAAAGAGGATTTATCGTTTAGTCCTTAAATCTGTTTGCGATCAAATGATACGTTGTTACCAAGGATGACAACGTTTATCAAGCATAGGTCGTTGTGTGCCATATAGATTGGTTGTCCTCTTAACCAATGAGTATGGAGACACTGGTATGGCATACAGGTGAGATGTAAGGGTACATCTGCACTGAACGTGACCGACTCCGGAGCTATTTCTGCTGTCAAGATTTGCTCCGATGGAATATGGGTATAAATATCCCTCCGACCTGAGACCGCCACGGTGACTTGCAAGTAACTCACTACACTTAGGCACTGGACTACTTGAATTTTTAATTCAGTGATGGAAGGCTGCTGGGTGTAGTCAAGTACTTGACTTGTCGGTGCGTGTGTCAAGATGGGATTGACCACTCCAGTTTAGGAGCTGTGTACAGTCGTGTTTCAATTTAGTAAAATCTTGGTCAGGATAGTCCTTATGAGGAGTCACAGGATTGTTTGAGTTGAGCACGATTCAGATGATCTGATCAGGGTTGACAGTTTAACCCTGAGTTGTCCTAAACATAGGGGTCAAAAGGATGAATTATACAGTAACCATATTCATGTAGATTCTGAGTGTTGCGATTGTGACTCTTCGATCTATCTGGACATCGAGTACCATTGCTAGATGGTCACTTCGATTAGTACAGGAATTGATTCCTGTGCTACCGGCTTAGGTTTGAACCTGCGGGGTTACACACATTAGAGGTTTCTGTCTGATCTGATGACTGATGTAGAATCCTACATATTTGGGACTCGATGATCGAGAATCAGGATTCTCTGATCATGAGTTTCACACATTATGGGTACCGGGGTCAAGAGTCCCACTGGTTGGGACTTTTCGATAAGGGTTACATATCGATGAATTCTGATGCCCGATTGTCCATTGAATTTGGACTCAGTATTTATGAGAGATATAATTAGTGATTTGATCACTAATTAACTTAATTATTTTTGGATCAAGTCCAATTGAATTGGATTCAGTTGGGTTTGACCCGATTAGGTTAAGAGTTGACCTAATCGTCAAGATGGTTTGGTCCCTGATTTGATCAGGGGTTGGGCTTAGTCAATTTTTGATTTGATTAGGATTTTATTGAGCCTAATTAAGTCTAATTAAGTTGGATTTAAATTAGTCTAATTGGACCTAACTTATTTGGTTCAATTAGGTTGGTTTAAATAATTAAACCACCTTGACCCAATCTCCATGCGCCACCTCACTTCCATTGCACCCATTTGAATTCATGAGAAGGAACTTCTCATAAATTTTTTCTTCACGCCAAGCCCTCTCCATGCCCTACTTTAATGTGCCATATGAATGGATAAGGATGATTGGTTGGCCATTCAAATTCAAAATAAAGTTTGAATTTGAAAGGGCAATCAATCTTTGCGCCTTATCCCTTTTTTTTACGCCCCATTTATTACATGAGAAAAAGTTTCTCATGAAATCACTCCATTCATAATTTAAGCCATGCCTCACACCTTTAGTGGATAAGGGATGATTTGGTATCCATTTGAATTCAAAATTTGATTTGAATTCAAATGTGCAATTACTCATCTTTATCCTTTCTTTTAGATAAGACGTTTGACGTTGTTATAAAAGGAGGAGAAGAGTGGGGCGTGTAAGAAGAAGATTTTTGGAGAAAAATTCTAGGGTGTGAGAAGTCTTGTACGTGAGAAGGAAGTCCATATCCTTCCAAGAGAAAAAGAAAGAAAAGAAAGAAAAGTGGGTGCAAGGTTTTCAGTGAGTTCCTTAGAGTTTTAGCCTGGGGTTCGGGAAGTGAGAAGGTGAGCTATGAGTGTCGTGAGCCCACAAAATCTTAGAGAGATCTTCAACATCCTCTCAAGCACGTCTGTTGATGATCTAGAGTATTCAAAGAATCGACAGACATCGATCGAAGGAGTTCGATCAGCATCGACCGTCAAAAGGGCTCTACAACAAGCTAGCACTCGTGAGGAGTCGATCAGACCGAGAGCTTCATGTGAATAATCCACAGAGGTCAGACATACTGTGTGGCTGCATCGTGACGATCAGACTCTCCCGACGGTGATCAGATTGTGGTGATCTACTACCCGCACAAAGGTATTGTGTTTTGAACACATTACAATAAAGTGTTTATTGTTCAAATTCGAATTTCAAATTTAAATGCATGCATGCTATATATCATATTTAGATCCTAGTGTAGGATAAATTTATGTTAATTAATTAGATTAATTAATATTTTTTCACTGTAAAATTATGATTTTGAAAAAGTTTTAAAATTACCATTTTACCCCTGCACTGAATTTCCCCACACTGAACGGTCCAATCCAGATCCGACGGCTAGAAATATTCCTGAGAGATCAATACATTTTTTAAGGGTTTTAGGACTTCTTTTGTGATCAAAAAAGTATGAAAAAATTATTTATAAATAGGGGGTTCGGGAATAAACTTTAAGAGAAAAAAAATCAGAAAAAAAATAAGAAATGAATAGAAAAAAAATTCAAAGAGCTTTAGGGATCAATTATTGGGGGATTATGGAGTTAGAGAGCTTGATGCGAGGCTAAATCCTTTCAATCCAGGAATATGATGAAGCCTGTAAATAGATTATTATTTTTTTTTGTATTTAATTTTTATGCAATAAAATTTTACTTTTATTTCATATCTTTTTACTTTTTTCTGAGATATTGATTCAGCCTACATGGCCTATACCCTCTATTCATGTGCCATGATCTCTGGATACGGTACGTGCTTTGGAGAGATAGATCATAGTATGTTAGATTGAATCTTAGTCTTGTAATTGAATTTAGATAGTTTATACTCCAACAGGATGAGCTGTAATCTACTGATACAGTTCGTGTCCCTTAGAGATAAACTATACTAATACCATAATTATAAGAATTAAATATTATAATATAAAAAAAAAATAAATCTTTTTGCATGGTGGATTTAGAATTTTTGGGTTATTTTTTTGAATTATTTTTTTCATAATTTAATTTACACTTTTGATTTCTTGCTATTCTATTTCTTGTTAATCCTTCTACAATCAATTCTATTTTATTTTTTTCTTCATAAAAAAAAGAGATAATCGCCCTAGATCCCCGTGGAAACGATCTTTACTCACCCTATCTATATAGTTTGAGTTGGTTTTTATTCTTAACCACCTATGATAGTAATCAAATTTTGGCACCGTTGCCGAAGATCTAAGCACGATTATTTAAAAAAAAATTAATTTCTTTTTAATTACTTTCTAACTTACCTAGTTTTTTAGTCAAACTTACTTTCTTTCAAAAAAAAAAAATCTCTACATTGACACCTCATAGTCTACTTAAGAAATTAGATACTTAATCACAAAACCTAAAAAATAAAACAAATCAATTTACTCTTAACTAACTATCAAATCTGGTCATCTTTTCTTCTTGCATTACATAAGTCCATAAAATATCTTAAGAGCACAAACCCTAAACAAGATAAGGTGGGGATTTCATCACCCTTTCTTGGCCCACAAACTACCATCCTGCATATTGCATTGATCTAAATCTTAACTTAAAATCAATTAGACGTTGGCCCCTAAGGACTTTTGAGCTCAATAGGATAAGAGATCTTAAGAGTAAGATCGGATTAGGGTTAGTCAGTTTGATTGGTGTCTAGAAAAGTGGTTCAAGGACTATGTCTTGAAAGTAGATGGTTATTTAATTGGTTTCGTTCGCTTATTTGGCCAACTCAGTTAATGTCTAAGAAAAGCAATGGGGGGACCCCCACCAACCTTACACTTACTTGGTCAATTGAGTGGCTAGTCTTTTACTTGGAGTGCTCAAAAGCAACCTTAACAAGTAAGGAGTTGTCTAGATCTAGGATTACCCTTAGCTAGGATTGATTGTATAATGTGACTACTAACCTACAAATATTAATCCTAATTAAAATGCTCTTCTCTATCGTCTCTAGATTTAGGACTCCTTAAGCCTCCATCTTTAGAATTCTTTTCTCATCTATTTCCTCTTCCTTAAAAAAAATAAAACAAAAAAAAATTGCAAAAATAACTAAAAATTTTTAAATTTCTTCGTGGACAAGGTTATCTAGTCGATTGTGAGAATAGATCCAAACTTTGCATCGAGTCCATAGACCTTAAGCCCACCATGGGTGAACCCGATCATGAACCTAGGGTCTTGAAAGACCTTTGCTATTCAGTTGGAACAGCCCAACCCTCATGTATCCAACTGCCACAAACTGATGCCAATTTTGAAATTAAATCTCAAATTATAAACATGCTTTCCAAATTCACCGAAATCGAAGATGCATATATTTTTTTGAGGGAATTTGAGGAAGTATGTGCCACGATGCGGCTTCAACAGCTCACTAAGGATGCTGTAAAACTTAGATTGATCAACTTTGCCCTCAAGGATAGTGTCAAAAAATGGTTATACAGTCTTTCTAATCAATCCATCACATCATGGGAGGGTTTTGTTAGAATATTCCTGAAAAAAATTTTCCACACCATAAGACTGCCAAATTTAGGAATGAAATTAATCAATTTTATCAATTACCAGGTGAGTCTATTTGGAAGTACTTTGATCATTTTAAGAACCTTTTGAGTCAATGCCTACACCATGGAATAGAAACTGGGAGGCTGTGCCAAATCATTTATGAAGGACTAGACCCAAACTCAAGAACCATGTTAGAATCAATGTGTCAGGGTCAATTCATGAATAAAGAACCCATAGAAGCCTGACAATTTCTAGAGGATCTAGCAGAAAAGAGCCTACAATGGGAGATTACTAGGGAACCCGACAGACACACACTTTCAAGAGGGGGTGTATATCAAGTTCAACCTTTCCTAGCTGAAGAGGCTAAATTCGCATCTTTGATCTATAGGATAGAGGCTCTAGAACTCATAGAACACACCCAAGTGAATCAAGTTACAACAACAACTTGCTATGGGTGTAATGCCACAGACCACACGATGGAAGGATATCCTTTCTTAATGGGTCCAACCGAGAACGAAGTAGCACAGGTGAACGCAGCCTATCAAAGACCCACAAATGACCCCTACGCACCAACATATAATCCAAGATGGAGGAACCACCTCAATTTTTTTTGGTCACAAGGGTCAAACTCAATTAGACCTGCTTTCACTCAACCCAACCCCAAACCCACTCAATCATCAAATACCCCATCAGGTTTTAACAATGATCAAAGGCTTAACTTGGTAGAAAAGAGTCTGGAAATCCTTGCAAAATCATCTGCTAGCACCAACACTACACTGAACAACTTCATGCAGACCACAGGCCAGCTTTTAACTTCCAACACCCAGGCTATTACCCATTTAGAGATGCAATTAGGTCAATTAACCACAGCTGTAAGTGAAAGAGAAAAAGGTAAACTATCGAGTTAATCCGAGGCTAATCCTAGGACCCAGAACAATCAAAGACCACAACAAGGAGCCTAGATCAACCAATTAAATGTAATTCACACTGTAAGGTCTGAAAAATAAGTAGACTACCATGTCGATACACCTAAAGGTCAAGATGAACCACTGTCTAAACCATCTTATGAGCAAGTGATTGATCAGATCGAGTTTGAAGATCCAGATAAGTCTAAGGAGTCAACAGAGATTAACAAACCATCTAAGCCACTTGAAGAATCCATATCAGGGATTAAGCAATTTGAGACATCACCCATCAATTCTGTAGCTCCTTTTTCAAATAGACTTAGGTCCAACAAATACTCAGCCCATATGGATCAAATCTTAGAGATGTTTAAACAAGTGAAAGTGAATATCCCTCTATTAGATATGATCCAACAAGTTTTCACATATGCCAAATTTCTCAAAGACTTATGCACAAAGAAGAAGACCACCAATGTTCTCGAGAAAGCCTTCTTGGTGGCTAGTGTAAGCTAATATCTATCAAGCCACATGCCTGTCACGTACAAAGATCCAGGATTTCCTACAATCTCTTGTGTTATTGGGGAAACCATCATTGATAGGGCCTTATTAGACTTAGGGGCTAGTGTGAATATCCTACCATATTCGGTCTATAAAAAATTGGGGATAGAAGAATTAAAGCCTATAGAAATTACATTGCAATTGACAGATCGATCAGTGAGTGTCCCCAAAGGAGTTGTGGAAGATATGTTAATTAAGGTAAGTAATTTCATTTATCCTGTGGATTTTATGATCCTCAAGACTGAACCAGTAATTAATCCAAAAGGTCAAATTTCAGTAATCTTAGGAAGACCATTCTTAGCGACCACCAACGCCCTAATCAATTGTTGCAATGGACTCATGAAACTCTCATTTGAAAATATGACCATTGATCTTAATATTTTCAATCTTAAAAAAAAATGGGACCAATTCGTTGATGTAAATCTGATTCAGGATGAGATCTATGATACCACTGACCTAGGGGAAGAAGATTTTGACTGTAATATCTAGTCAGATCAAGAATTTGAAATAGCTTATGAAATATCTCCATCTAGTGATCAGAGAGTTCATCCATATGGCAACCACCTGTCGAACCACTTGTGAGGATGGATGAACCTATACACAAGCCATCGATTGAGGAAGTATCTAAACTAGAACTCAAAACACTCCCTCAGCATCTCAAATATGCATATCTAGGTCCATCAGAAACCCTACTCGTAATTATCGCATCAAACCTAGATCAAACCCAAGAGGAAAAACTTTTAGTTGTCCTCAAAGAGAATAAGAAAGCCATAGACTAGACCATGGCTGACATCAAAGGGATCAGCCCTTCAATTGTCCAACATCGAATTTATTTAGAGGAGGAAGCCAAGCCAATCAGAGACCTCCAAAGAAGACTTAATCCAGCTATGAAGGAGGTAGTGAAGAAAGAGATTCTCAAGTTACTAGACAATGAAATTATCTATCCTATTTCAGATAGTTCATGGGTTAGCCCAATTCAAGTAGTGCTTAAAAAGTCTGGGATAACAGTGGTCCAAAATGAAGCAAATGAGTTAGTGCTGATTAGAGTCCAAACTGGATGGAGAGTTTGTATTGATTACAAAAAATTAAATACGGCCATAAGAAAGGACCATTTTCCCCTACCATTCATTGATTAAATGTTGGAAAGGTTAGCTAGACATGAGTTCTATTATTTTCTTGATGGATATTCTGGCTATAATCAGATTTCTACCATATTTACCTATCCATTTGAAACTTTTGCCTATAGACGTATGCCCTTTGGTTTATGTAATGCTCTATCTACTTTTCAAAGGTGCATGGTCAGCATCTTTTCTAATATGATTGAGAGATTTCTAAAAATATTCATGGATAATTTTTTCATCTTTGGCTTTACCTTCTCTGAGTGCCTACATCACTTAAGATTGATCTTAGAAAGGTGTAAAGAGAAACACTTAGTACTTAATTGAAAAAAATATCAATTTATGATCAAAGAAGATGTAGTACTTGGCCATGTTATCTCAAAAAAAAGAATTGAAGTAGATAAAGCCAAAGTAGATTTGATTGCAAATCTGTCACCACCCAAATCAGTCAAAGAAATTCGCTCATTCTTAGGACATGCTGGCTTCTATAGGAGGTTCATCAAAAATTTTCGCAAAATAGCTCACCACTGACCAATCTTCTTGCTAAAGATATCAAATTTAATTTCACTTTGAGTGCCTCGAGTTTTTTGAGCATCTTAAAAAGGCACTGACATCTGCACCCATCATTCATCCACCTAATTGGACTCAACCCTTTGAACTCATGTGTGATGCATTTGATCATGCCATCGAAGCTATTTTAGGATAAAGAATTGATAAACTATCACAAGTTATTTATTATGCTAGTAGAACCCTTAATGATGCGCAGCTTAACTATTCAACCACTGAAAAAGAGTTTTTGGCTATTGTCTTTGCCTTAGAAAAGTTTAGATCTTATTTGGTTGGATCACATGTCATTGTATACACTGATCACTCAGTCATTGACATCTCTTGACAAAAAAAGATGCAAAAGCATATTTGATCCGATGGATTTTACTTCTTCAAGAATTTGACCTAGAAATCAGGGATAAGAAAGGAACCAACAATATAGTGATTGATCACCTATCTCGATTGACTGATGCACCCTCTAACGAACCATCAATAGAAGAGTCTTTTCCTAATGAACAACTCATGTTCGTGACCAAAGAATCATGGTACGCTGATATTGTCAATTACTTGGCCACTGGTAGGATTCTTATTGAAATACTCAAGATAAATATAAATTCTTTGCCCAAGTAAAGTATTTTATTTGGGATGATCCATATCTGTTTAAACAATATCCTGATCAAATCATTAGAAGATGTGTCTCGGACCACGAGATCAATGGTATCTTGTCTTTTTGTCGTGACCAAGTCTGTGGTGGCCACTTTGGAGCCAAAAAAACTACTGCAAAAGTTTTTCAATGTGGATTTTACTGGCCTAATTTATTTAAAGATGCACATGAGTACTGCAAAAGCTACACTAGATGTCAATAAGCAGGATGGATCACAAAAAGAGATATGATGCCATTAAATCCGATCTTAGTTGTTGAGAATTTTGATGTATAGGGAATTGATTTCATGGGACCACTTTCAAACTCTTTCAGAAATGAATATATCTTAGTGACTGTTGATTATGTGTCCAAATGGATAAAAGCTATGCCGTGTAGATCGAATGATAGTAAAATTGTTATCAAATTTTTAAAAGAAAATATTCTCTCTCATTTTAGAATCTCTAGAGCTATTATAAGTGATCAGAGAATACATTTTTGTAATCGAACCTTTGCAATCCTGATGAAGAAATACAACATCACCCATAAATTGGCCACACCCTATCACCCCCAGACTAGTGGACAAGTTGAAGTTTCAAATCATCAAATCAAATAAATCCTAGAGAAGACTATAAGCACCAATAGAAAAGATTAGTCATTGAAGCTAGTAGATGCTCTTTGGGCATATCGCACTGCCTTTAAAACCAACTTAAGAATATCTCCTTACAGGCTTGTGTTTAGTAAAGCATGTCACTTGCCAGTAGAGCTTGAACATAGGGCTATGTGGGCCATCAAAAAGTTAAATATGGATCTAGATGAGGCTAGACAACATAGGAAGTTACAAATTGATGAACTTGAGAAAATCAGGAATGAGGCATATGATAATGCTAAGATATACAAAGAACGAACTAAGGTATTTCATGATCGAGCAATCCTCAGAAAATTATTTTCATCTGATCAAAAAGTTTTTTTGTATAAATCTAGGCTACATTTATTTCCTAAAAAACTTAGATCTAGATGGATAGGGCCCTATATTGTAAAAGAGATTTTTTCTCATAGAGCTGTAAAAATTAAAAACCCAAGCAATGGTGCTACTTTTAAAGTAAATGGACAACGATTGAAACCATTCTTAGAATTGCCTACTAAAATTGAGGAGGAGGCCATGGTTCTCCATGAGCCTATTTATTCTAATTGATTCTGTATCTCAGGTTCAGTCTGGCTGAAAAATTAAAACTTAGCACTTTCTAGGAGGCAACCCAATTTTTAGTTTTTGCTTTTACTTTCTTTTGCATTATGTTCAGGTTAATCAAGGCTTGTTTTATACGAATTTGAAGGCAATATTGGCTAAGATGGGGGAAGCATCAATTTTGAAAAAAACTTCTAGATCTGGTGACATCTCTCTTTTTTCTTTCTCTTTTTATGCATCCTTCATTTTTCCTACTCCATTGAGGACAATGTTGATTAAGTTGGGAGGGGAGAAGAATAAAAAAAAAAATTCAAAAGTCCTCGAGTAAGTTAGTATTTAGTATTTAAGCACCAGATTATATTTAAGAATTGAGTTAAACCAAATATTTTTAAAAGAAAATTGATGAACAAACTAGAGAGTTTGTGAGATATCGAGGGATCAAGTATTAAGAAAACTCAATAAGGAGTTAAGTTTAGAACTTAAATAATTTTTTTTGAGCATTTCTAAATTTTTCTACCAGCATCAGAGAAGAGTTTACTTCTTATGAACTTGTGTAGGATAACTATACATTTCTTCATATATTTAAAAAAAATATTTTCAAGTACTTCATGCTGAGTAACCGGGCCTCTTTGCCTAAGCAAGCATTGAGTTTTGTATCAAAAGATATGAAGGGCAAAGAAGCTTTGTTGTAAAGCTAGTTTTAACTCATAGCCTGTTTGATTCGAGCAAGTAGGTCCAAGGATTATTCTATACCTAGTACCCTAAAGCTATCTGGTTTGGGAGTCATTGGCTGAAAACTCACTACATGGATCAAATAGAAAGCTTAAGGGGTTAAGACACTCAATAGCGGTACAATATTAAAAAAAAAAATTTAATAAATGAAAGATGAAAGTAACAATGTACTTGTCCATAAGAAGGTTAATGATTTAGAGATAAAGGTAGAAATAATTTAGAAAAAATTTAGTATTTATAGTTTAACTCTTATATTGATTAGTATTAATACTCCAATGACATATCTCACTTACGCTCTACTGTATATCAGTGGCCTTTTTAAAATTATTTGATAAAATTTGAGACTTTAAGTTAAATGATACTTAAATCTAAATTTTTTCTTTACTCAAGGATGAGCAAAGTTTAAGTTGGGGGGTGTGATAAGTGATATATTTTTATATTTACTGTAGATATTTTTGATAATTTATGGTATTAACATCTTCTTAAAAATCTAATTTCATGAATTTATTAATTTTTTTAAAAAAAATAAGTAATTTTAAAAAAATATAAAATTAGATATATTTATGAAAAATAAGATATTAATTTAATTAAGTAATTTAAGATCAAAATGAAGAAAAAATTTTAAAAAATTTAATGTATATTTTTTTTAATTTTTCAGGTAAAAATTGGAGCAAAAATGGAGCCAAAATACCTTAAAAAAAATCTAAAAATAGCCTCCGATGCATGGTGGACCAGTCAGTCGGTCCACTGAGCGAGGGTGTGGTCCATCAGAAATAATACACGATCCATAGGCATGATCTACGGGCGGTGGAAGCCTCTTTTTCATGATCCAATGGCTGACATCCATCTAGACCCAGAGCCGGCGATCCACATTTGCTGCTGATTTATAAGAGAAGATATATGGCAGATCCGATGGCCCAGAACCAATCCGAACCCAGATCGAATGGTCAGAATCGAATCTGACCCTGATAAGGAGTAAAAAGCTGATTTTTGGGCTGATCTGAGTGGTCCAATCCAGATCCGATGGCTAAGAATATTCCTAAGAGATCAATATATTTTCTAAGGGTTTTAGGGCTCCTTTTGTGATTAGAAAAATATGAAAAAATCATCTATAAATAGGAGGTCCGGGAATAAGCTTTAGAAGGAAAAAAATAAAAAAAATAGAAAAAAATAAAAAAAAATTAAAGAGCTTTAGGGATCAATTATTGGGAGATTATGGAGCTAGAGAGCTTGATGCGAGGCTAAATCTCTTCAATCCAGAAATATGATGAAGCTTGTAAATGGATTATTATTTTTTTATTTTTATATTTAATTTTTATGAAATAAAATTTTACTTTTATTTCATATATTTTTATTTTTTTCTGAGATATTGATCCAGCCTACATGGCCTATATCTTCTATTGACATGTCATGATCTCTGGATACGATACATACTTTGGAGAGATAGATCGTAGTATAATAGATTGAATCTTAGATATTGTAATTGAATTTAGATAGTTTATACTCTAACAGAATGAGCTGTAATCTACTGATACAGTCCATATCTCTTAGAGATAAACTATACTAATACCATAATTATAAGAATTAAATATTACAATATAAAAAAAAGAAGAAAGTAAATCTCTTTGCATGGTGGATTCAAAATTTTTTGATTATTTCTCTAAATTATTTTCTTTCATAATTTAATTTATACTTTTGATTTTTTGTTATTCTATTTCTTATTAATCCTTCTGCAATCAATTCTCTTTTATTTTTTTTCTTCATAAAAAAAAGAGATAATCATCCTAGATCCTCGTGAAAATGATCCCTACTTATCCTATCTATATAGTTTGAGTTAATTTTTATTCTTGACCACCTACGACAGTGATCATCGAGCCATACTCGGGTCTGATCACTCATTTATTAGATGTACTAAATTCTAGCATGTTAATGGTTGGACCTAACCAGAACTTTCAGTGGAGGCGCTACATGCCTGCTGAAGAGGTGTCTGGGGCAAAATTAAATGCTAAAAATTATTTGATAAAATAATTGGTTAAGAACCTACCCATGGGTGCATAAGGGTTGGTCGAGCCATTCTCGGGCCCATGTGCAACCCACGTGGATTCTAGTATCCACTAAAAAATTAGTGTAATTCCTCGAATTGGAGATAGAGGCTACTAATTTGAATAAAATAGTGAGAGAACTTTTAGACTAAAATTCATGTCTTTAGGCTTAATCAATTCATATACTAATTAGGTTTTGATTTTTCTTTTATAGTTATGGCCACCCCCTTGTCGCTCCGATCACTAATAGATAATGATAAATTGATGGGATCAAATTTCAATAGCTAGTATCGAAAGCTCAAAATAGTCTTAGAGTACGAACAGATCTTGTATAATATGTTGATAGATCCGAAACCTGAGGAGCTAGCTCCGAACGGATGTAGTGCAGTCAGAGATACTTATCAAAAGTGGCTCAATGACCAAACTACGGTTCATTGTATTATGTTGGCGATCATGAATGATGAGTTCAGCCATCATTTTGAGAATGCTCAACCATAGGACCTGTTACAAATATTGAACGAATCCTTTGGCACACCCAATAATGTTAAGAAGCACAAAACTAGTTGTGCCATCTTCAATGCTCGAATGAGGGAAGGAGCGTCAATCACTGATCATGTACTATAAATTATCGAGATGATTGAGTGCTTAAGAAAGCTCGACTTTTTCTTGCATGAGCAGTTGGAAAAAGATGCCATTCTGAACTCTCTATTCAAGTTCTGTCATTTTCAAATAACAAAGCCTGCAGTCAACTATCATGATTTGCTGGAGTTGCTGAAGAACTTTGAGAAGGATCACCAGCTCCACAAGGAGTCGGTGAATGTTGCAGAAGGGTCTTCTTCTAAACGTTGACCCTTTAAGAAAAAAAAGAAGAACAAGAAGAACAAAAAAAGGGTGCAAAATTTTGGGGCACCCAAGCCCAGTCAAACCAAGAAATTCAAATCCTATCAGAGTCAGACGGAATACTTCTACTGCAAGAAGCAGGGGCACTGGAAAAAAAATGGTCCTCAGTGCATTGCCTTCCTGGATCCGAACAGACCAAAAAAGAAGCAAGTTATTGTTGGACAAGGTAATTCTATGATAACACCTTGTGATTTCTTAATTTGTGATTCTACTACCTAGGTATTAGATATCAAAAATCTTTTTAATATTTGTAATTCATTGTAGGATCTGTAGGTCAGTAGGAGATTTGAAGAAGGCAAAAGATTCCTTAATATTAAAGATAGAAGTTAGTTGTAGCTCAGCATTAGGAACTATTAAGCTTGTATTCAAGTTCAATGTAATTGTTCTTAGTGAATATCACTTTTGTCCTTCTTTTTTGTTGAACATTATTTTTGTAGGCCTCTTGGCCATGTACAGTTATAAAATTTTAATAAAAAAAGATAATTTTAATATCATTATGAATGATGTTAGTATGATGAATGGACAGCTGAACAATAAAATTTATATTTTGTCACAACCTATTAGTATAATGTACACACCCAGCAAATGCCCTAGAATTAGTGATGTCTTCGATATCTACCTTTGGCTCTGTAGGTTAGGTCATATTAACAAGAGTAGAATAAACAGGTTGACACAAGAGGGAATCCTTGAAGACAGTGATTGTGAATCACTTTCAACCTGTGAATTCTGTCTTCTTGGAAAAATGATCAAGTCACCTTTTACTAAAAAATATGAGCGAGCCAATTAAGTTCTAGGTCTAATACATACTATTGTATGTAGATCGATGAACACCAGTGCCAGAGATGGATATTATTATTTCATTATATTTACAAATGACCTATCGAGGTATGGGCATGTCTACTTAATGACACATAAGTCAAAATTATTTAAAATATTCAAACAATTCTGTAATGAAATAGAAAAATAAACTGAGAAGAGTATTAAAACTCTTCGGTTCGATCGAGGAGGTGAATAGCTCTCCAGTGAGTTTTTGGCATATTTAAAAGAGAATGGGATTCTCTCGTAATGGACCCCTTCTAGAACATCACAGCATCATGGTGTATCAAAAAGGAAGAATCGAACTCTGTTAAACATGGTTCGGTTCATTATAGGCTTTGCATGTCTGCCAATCTTCTTTTAGGGATATGCACTCGAGTTGGCTTGTTATATTTTAAATAAAGTTTCAAGTAAGACCATAAGTAAAACATCACATGATATGTGGACAGGGTGTAAGCCAGCACTCTCTCACCTTAGGATTTGAGGATGTCTGACTTATATCAAATGTTTGAAGACTGACAAGCTTGGACCTAGGTCTGACAAGTGTCTATTTGTAAGGTACCCAAAAGAGACCAAGGGGTATTACTTCTACAATGCTGATGAATAGAAGGTGTTCATCAGCAATAGGATAGTCTTTCTAGAAAAGAAGTTCCTTAGAGATGAAACTAATGCCTCAAAGATTGAACTTAATGAATTTTGTTCGGTAAAAAAATCGATACAATCTTGTAAACCCATAGAATCGGACTTGATTAGATCAAATCTGAAATCTATTATAGAAATATCTTTAAGGAGATCCGATAGAGTATCATGTCAACCAGATTGATGCTACGATTTCTTGATCAAGGATGGTGATCCAGTTGAACTCGATGAGAATAATGAGGATCCGATCACCTATATGGATGCGATGTGAAGGGCTGACTCCGATAAGTGGCTAAAGCCCATGAAATCTGAAATAGAGTCCATGAAGGTCAATAATGTATAGACATTAGTTGATCAACCTGAAGGGATAAAATTCATAGGGTGTTCATGGATCCTCAAAAGGAAGAGGGGTGCAGATGAAAAAGTGGAGACCTATAAAGCCCGTTTGGTTGCCAAGGGTTATCATCAGCATTATGGTATTGATTTTGATGAGATATTTTCTCCTGTGACAATGCTCAAATCTATTCAGTTCATGCTTGCGATAGCAGCACATTTAAATTATAAAATCTGGCAAGTAGATGTGAAAATAGCCTTCCTAAATGGCAAGCTGGAAGAAAAGATGTATATAATACAACCTGAAAGTTTCATATCCATAGATGAGTCTAAGGTGTGCAAACTTCAGAGATCCATTTATAGACTTAAGTAGGCATCTTAGAGTTGGAACATGCATTTTGATAAAATAATCAGAACATATGGCTTCATTAAGAATGGAGAAGAATCCTGCATATACAAGTTGGTTAATAACTCTATGATAGTATTTCATGTTTTGTATGTAAATGATATTCTCTTAATCGAAAATCACATCTCTGCATTATAAGGAATAAAGGTTTGATTGTCATCACAATTCTCTATGAAAGACTTGGGAAAAGCATCCTTCATCATTGGGATGAAGATCTATAGAGATAGATCTAAAAGATTGCTTAGATTATCCCAGTCGACGTACATTGATACTATGCTGAAAAGATTCAGCATAGAGAATTTCAAGAAAAGCTATCTTCTGATAGGCCAAAAAATTTCTCTCTCGAAGGGTGACTGTTTGACAACTCCTCAAGAGAGAGAGAATATGAGTAAAATTTTATATGCTTTGACAGTGGAATCTATTATGTACGCCATGACATGTATGCGACCGGATGTGGCATACTCACTAGGGGTAGTGAGTAGATACTAGTCCGATCCAGGTGAGAACCACTGAAAAGTCATAAAGACCTTCTTTAAGTATTTGAGAAATACTAAGGATCAGTGACTTATCTATGGAGAATCCAACTTAAAACTTATGGGGTTTACAGACTCCAATTTTCAGTCAGATCATGACAATAACAAGAGCGTGTCGGGATTATTATACCCTGAACTATGGAGCAATTTGCTGGAAGAGTTTCAAGCAGCAAACTATGGCCGACTCTACTTGCGAGGTGGAATATATCATAGCATTCGATGCTGCGAAGGAAGCTGTGTGGTTATGAAAATTTATCAACGAGCTCGGAGTGGCACCCTCCCTTGATGGCCCCGTCTTATTGTACTGCGACAGCACTGACACCATTGCTCAAGTGAAGGAACTGAAGTCACATCAGTGGACCAAGCAAATTCTATATACTGCTACCACCTACTCTGGGAGATTGTAGATCGAGATGATGTCGAGCTTCAGAAGATCAATGAAAAGGAGAACCTGATCGATCCATTACTAAAGCTCTCGATGTCAAGGAGTTCGAAGACTATAAATCAAAGATGGACATACGATACTATACTGATTGGCTTTAATCCAAGTGGGAGTTGTTGGAAATTATGTCCCAAAGTCAATCATCAGCCTGTTGACGGTTATACTTATTATATAATTATATATAAATTATTGAATTAATAAATATTATTTAGTTTTTTCATCACTGTTTACATCTTATTTTGAACTTCTGTTATGTGATGAAGTCCTTAAGACTATTTGATTCGATATAGGAGGATATATCATTTAGTCTCTAAAAGTTAAGTTCACGACCAAATGATATACTATTATTAGGATGATTGCTATATCAAGTATAGGTCATTGTGTGCCATGTACGTTGGTTGTCCTTTTAACCAAAGAGTAAGGAGACACTGGTATGACAGCATGCAAGTGACATGTAGAAGTACATCTCACTGAACATGACCAACTGCTGAGCACTTTACTGTCAAGAGTAGCTTGCAAAAGATATGAGAATAAGTATCCCTCTGACCTGAGATCACCACAGTGACTTACAAGCAACTCACTATACTTTGGTGCCAGACTATCTAATTTTTTAATTCAGTGATGAAAGATTTTTAGGCACAATCAAGTACTTGAGAAGTCGGTGTGTGAGTCAAGATGAAATTGATCTCTCCGAATAAGTAGGAGTTAATGTATCAATGTATTTCAATTCAGAAAAATCTCGATCAGGATAATCTATGTGATGGATTTTGAAAATTGAAATACAATATAGATGACCATATCAGGGTTGACAGTTAAACCCTCGATCACCTTAAGTATTTGGGTCAAAGGGATGAATTATATGGTAACCATATGCCAATAGGTTCTTGAATAATGCTTTGTAATCTTTCGACCTATCCGGATGTCGGGTATCATTGCTAGATGGTCTCTTTGATTGGTATAGAAAGATTGTTCCTATACTATCTGCTTAGGTATGAACTTATGAGGTCATACTCAAAAGAAGTTTCTAACTGATCATATGACAGGTCGATGATTAAAAATTATTCTTAGATAAAACAGTCAATTCGATTGATGATTAAACATGTACAAAAGTTGTAATAAATCAATTCACTAATTATTGATGAATTATAGAAGAAATGATTAGTAATTAGATTGCTAATTAGTTTAATTTAATTGAGCATTGAGGTTTGGATCAAATCTAATTGAATTGGATTTAATTTGGTTTGACCCGATTAGGTTATGAGATGACCAAATGCTAAGGGTGTTCGATTCCTGATTTGATCAGGACTTGAGCTCAATTAATTTTTAATTTGATTAGAATTTAATTGAGACTATATGCTATCTAATTAGATTAAGTTTAGTAGTCCAATTGGGTCTAACTTAATTTGGTTGGATTAAGAATCTAATTAGATGAGAAATCAAATCGAATTCAAATCCCTTGTGCCTCCTTTCTCTGCGCCCTCTTATTCTTCACTTGAGAAATTTTTTGCATGAATTTTATTCTCATGCCTAGAAGTAGTTCTACACCCACATCTAATCTCTTTTTGAATTAAAAATTGGTGTGTTTAAATTTGAGTTCAAATGGGTTTGAATTTGAATGAAAACCTAGAGTCCAAATTGAGTTGGACTCTTCTCTTCACGCCATCACCTTTCTCCATGCAAAAAATATTTTTGCATGAGATTTTTTGCACCATTTTGATGTCTACCACTTTTTGAGTTTTCAAGAGGAGGATAAAGTTTGGTTCAAAATTTAATTCAAATTTGATGTAAATTGGTGATAAGGATCAACCAATATTTGAAATTAAACTGAAACTACCTCTTCTTATCCTTATCTTCTATAGGATGCCACTCTTAAGAAGGGATCAATTTTTTGCAAGAAAAGAAGTTATTTTTGGTGTGAGAAACTTAAGAGTTGGGGCATGAAAAATTAAGAGTGGGTTGTGCTTCCGTGCGTGAGAAATAGAGGAAGTGATCTTCCTCTCAGGCGTGTGGTGTAGGGTGGGTTCTATGGTTTCAACTCTAGATTTTGTGAGAAGAAAAATACAAGAGTGAGTCTTGTTCTATCTCTCACACTACCACCACTTTGTAAAGCTTCATCTTCTGATCTGAAAGAGTCTGGGAGATTCGAAGAAAGGAGCTTGGATCAGTCATTCAGAGCCTCCGATGCGAGCTAGCACTCCCGTGAAGAAAGATCTGATCAAGGCTTCAAGTGGATGATCTGTAGAGATCGGATGACCTATGCAACTGCTCAGCATCAGTGAGAGCTTCATACCATGCCTACCAATAGTGTAGATCATCGACTCATAAAAAGATGATGAGTTTTGAACTCAACCTATGTAATCTAAAGGTTAGATCAGATTCAGGATATCGATGTGATTGATGCAGTTTTCTATTTTATATCAGATTTTATATGTAAATTTTTTATGTCATAAATTTTTAATGGTAGTTTAGATATGATCCAAGACATGTTTAGGAGATTAAAGTGTTTAATCTTATGACATAAATTTTCTGCATATAACCTGATATTACATGTATTTAGGTCTATAATTTAATTTAGATTAGATCTAATATATGACATTTAGATCTAAAATTAATTATAGATCTAATTACACAAACTGATATAAGGTTGCCCTATTATAAGGTTTACCCCTTATAGTGCAACGGTTGTCCTAGTTTGTGCTGATTTTTATAAAATTTAATTTTAATTATTTAGATTAGATTTAAATAATTAATTTAGAATCTGAGTAGTATAGTAATCTGATTGGATAGATCTTCATAGCCATCCGGTCATAGGAGAAATCAGGATTTCGTTACTCTATTTATCCATTCATTTGGATCTTTTATGGCATGTAAAGATGCTGCATAGTCTTTTTCATGATGATAAATAATAAAAAAAATTTTAAAATTTTATTTTAGATCTAAAATAATATATATTAGATCTAAAATTAAGATTTTGATCATTAGATGATTGATTATAAAAATATTTTATAAAATTAAAAATTATTTTCAAACATCGAATCCAAATCCATGTCAGTCCAAAACTTAATTAAGAATTATGCGGTCTAGATTTGAGAATAAAAAATTTAAGGCATTAATTTCATAATTTATGGGTTAATGGGTTAGCTCAAGTCAAGTTCATTTAACTGGGTGAGACTTAAGGTTAGAAATCATTGATAATGGATCATATTAGTAATTAATCAAATCTAATTAAAAGTTAATTCTGATTGGGTCAATTTCTTCTCTTGATCAATTTCAATAGTTGTAGTTGGTCAAGTCCATATCTTTGATTAGACCTATATGGACTTTGATCGTAGCTCCATGGTCGAACTCAAATCTATAAGTTGATCAAATTGAAAATGACTAACCAATTGGTGTCTAAGATAAGTATGGCAGCTTTGATCGGTGGTCATTAATTGGTAGCTACTCGTAAATATTGAATCTATGTCGAGTTAATGGCATATCCTTCCCACCGATCTCACTTATCTAGCCAATATGGTGAATCATGTTTTGATTAAATCACTTAATGATTGAGGTAGACCCATGTTAACTAAGAAATCAGTATGACTGATTTAGGTGCCTCTAGTTCAACTTATCTTGAGTCCTCTTCATGACTTGATGAAGTCAGTAGGAGGATTTATGATTGGTTGGCTGGACCAGCTTATGCCTAATCTTCTTTAATCTGACTTGGTGAAGTCAGTGAGAGGATGAAGATTAACTGGTCAAGCCTTTTCTCATCTCTTAATTCAACTAATTAAATCCTCTAAAATTGTTAGCTTTTTAAAATAAAATAGTTATAGTGATAACTAGATCATAGCCTCTTATTAAGTTGGATGATAATGAGTCCAACAACTTAGATGATCATTAGAGGCATCACACGTCTGGTGCTGATCTGACTGTCAAAATTATCATTCATAATATATTATTTTAGTTTTAATTAATTAGACACCAATTGATTAATTAGTTTCAATTTAACCAGCCTAATGATTCAAGTTCTACCACTGAGCCACAGTTAAGATCTATTTGGTCTAATCAAAGATATTGTATTGGTTCTAGAGAAATTCTGATTTAATTTAATTCAGTATTTGGTTAGATTTAATATATTTCTCTACATGATCCATTAACTCTTTAATTCTAACCTTAGGTCAACCCAATTAAAAAAAATCTGATTTGAGCTAACCCATACCCTCATGTTTTATGCAATGTCATTAGATCTTAAATCATAATTCTAGATCTAATCGATTCTACACTTAATTCTTAATTAAGTTTTAGCATCAATATGGATTTAAGATTAGGTTTGAAATAATTTTAATTTTTTATTTTGTAAATAATTTATAATAAATTTTATGTAAAAATTTTTTATTCTAAAACTGGATCAACTCAATCAACATCGAGCTGGATACATAAGGAGATTGGGTTGACTCAGTTCAAAACTGGGTCAGCTCAGTAATTGTGCGAGCACTTCTCAAAGTGCTTCAAATTTGAAAAATCTTACATAATACTAAAATAAAATCAATCATAAAAATCTTTTAGATCATATCTAAATATTTTATGATTCAAGATTTTATTTTTTTATAATTAAAATAATTTTAATCATATAGATTAAATATTTTATTTTTCATACAACTTTGTATCACATACAAGAAACCTAAGGTTTCAAGATTTAGAATTTTGCAGAAAAATTAGTTCTTCCTTTTGCATTCTTTTTTATGGGATCTAATCATATGGCACCCCAACATATCATAAAAGCACCCATCGAATGGAAAGAGAGAGTCTTTAAATCCTTCTTACTCTTTTGATCAGATGGCCTGGTGATCAATCCAATCCAAGTACTTGCTAATTGGATCATCTAATCTAATCACATATCACATATGCTTGAATTTAGATCTAATCTAAATTACACCATATCTGATCACAACCTTAGATCATATTTAAATCAGATCATAAACATCACATACAATATATAAAATCAGATTTTATCAAAGATCAGCATAAAGTAAGACAACCTGTAAACTGTAAGGGGTAAACCCTACAGCAGGACAATCTTATTTCAATTTGTGTGATAAATTATTAATTAAATTTAGATCTAGAATATCATATATTAGATCTAAATAAAATTAAGTTTTAGATTTAATAAGCATACATAACATGTCATAATGAACCTAGGCTCTGATACCACTGTTGAAAAACATAGGCGATTTCATGCATATATTTCAAAAATTTTTGAAATAAAATACAGTAAAAATCAACTAGATTAATCAAATTATTCTAACATGTATATGATCTAATCATCAAATCAACCTACTCTAAGATCTATTACATGATATGGTGCATATAAAATCTGAAATAATCATATGATAAAATTTAAATTTATGGATATAAGCAGTAGATCAAATCTACATCTATCTGAGTTCAGAACTCGATACCTGAGCACAGATCGATGATCGCCACTATTGAGAGATATGGTGAAGAAGATCCTTACTGGTTGCTTGCAGTCGTAGATGTGTACACGTCTGACTTCTACAGGAAGTCCACTCGAAGCTTCGATCTGATCGGTCTTCTCGAGAATGCTTGTTCGCATGAAGACCTTCTTCTTGACCGATCTAGATCTTTTTTTTAAATCTCTAAAAATTTTTCTAGATTGAAGATGGTCTTATGGAGGTGATGAAGAGGTGGAAGAATGATAGAGAAGAAAATAATTTTCTTATTTTTCTTTTCTCTCTCCCAAACCCAAAGGAAGAAATCCTAGAAAACTAGGTTTGCGCTCACCCAAAGAAGGACTCTTCTCCTCTTTTTCTCCATGAACCCATGCCCCAAAACCTCCTCAACATAGAGAACTCCTTCTCTTCTATCTTACACAAATAAAAGAAACAACAAAAGCCCTTTTTATTGGTATGTAATAAGGTTGGGATGAAGAGTCCTAGAGATCTTGGACTCTTCCAAGAGATGTCGCCTCCCTTCACTAATCTACGCCAAAACAAGCATGGGATGCCTCTTTTCATATTTTTTCATGGTAAAACCAAATCACATCTGATTTCCCACTATAAGAAACCCCCATGTTGTTGCACAAAATAAAGGAATAAAAAGCAAGTGCGACAAGGTTGTAGATAATGTCAAACATTATTTGTAAGGTATCCAATTTCAAATCACATTTGAACATACCAAATAAAACCAAATCTCATCCAATTTTGGATGTGAGAAAGGGAAGGGAAAGAGATTTTGGCATGAAGAAATCTCACACAAAAACTTTCTTGGCATGATGAAAAGTGGGTGTTGAAAATTGGTGGCGCATGGGAGAAGAGTCCAATGCAATATGGACTCTTAATTTTCTTATTTGAATCCAAACCAAATCATATTTGATTTAGCCCAAATAAAATAGATAAAATTTAATCTAATTAGGTGCATAAATTTTTAATTAAATTTTAATCAAATTAAAAATTGATTAAACCAAAGTCTTGATCAAATCAGGGATAATTCTTCCTAAGCGATTAGGTCATCTTATAGCCAAATCGGGTCAAATCTAATTGAATCTAATTCAATTAGATTTAATTTAATTCTCTTTACTTAATCAAATTGAGTTAATCAATAATCTAATTACTAATTAATTTTTTATTAATTCACTAATACTTGATGAATAAATTTATCATAATTTTTGCATAAGGTTAACCATCAATTGAATTGATGATTAAGTCCTTGAATATTTCTCAATCATTGATCAACCATATGATCAGTCAGAAACTTCTTTTGAGTATAACCTCATAGGTTTGAATATAAGTCGGTAGCATAGAAATAGATTTCTGAATCAATCGATGTAACCATCTAGCAATGGTGACCCGACGTCCGGATAAGTCGAATGATGGTGAAGCAACATTTAGGAACCTATTGGCATATGATTACCATATAATTTATCTCTTTGATCCTAATGCTCAAGGATGACCTAGGATTTAACTATTAATCCTAGATAAATCATCCATATTGTATTTCAATCTTTCAAATCTATCACATGGATTATCTGAGCTCAAATTTTACTAAATATAATACATTGATACATTAACTCCTACTAATTTGGAGGGGTCAATCCCATCTTGACTTATGTACTGACTTGACAAGTACTTGTACCCAAAAATCTTTTATCACTAAATTATAAACTCAGATAGTCTGACATCAAAGTACAGTGAATTGCTTGTATGTCACCATGATGATCTCAGATCGGAGGGACACTTATATCCATACCCTTCACAAGCTACCTTTGATAGTAGAGTGCTTTACAGTTGATCACGTTCAGTGATGATGTATTCCTACATCTCATCTGTATGCCATACTAGTATCTTTATACTATTTGGTTATGAGGACAACCAATACATATGACACACAATGACCTACACTTGATATCACTACCGTCCTAATAATAGCATATTATTTGATCGCGAATCAGTTTAAAGACTATGTGATAAATCTTTCTTTATCGATCAAAATAATTTTAAAGACTTCATCACAACATAAGAGTTCATTAGAAGATGTAACCTTGTGATGAAAAAGATCAAATAACTTTTATTATTGATCAATTCATTTATATTTATAATTAGCGCAATCATCAAACGATTAGCTTTAGGATATATTTTTTAATAGTTCAAACTTGTGGGGTCACACTCAAAAGAAATTTTTGACTAATCATATGATTGATCGATGATTAAGAATAGTTCAAGGATAAAACGATCAATTCGATTGATGATTAACCCTGTGTAAAAGTTGTAATAAATCAATTTGCTAATTATTGATGAATTATATGAGAATTGATTAGTAATTAGATTGCTAATTAGCTCAATTTTATTGAGCATTGAGGTTTGGATCAAATCTAATTGAATTGGATTCAATTTGATTTGACCTGATTAGGTTATGAGATGACCTAATCGCTAAGGATGTTCGATTCTTGATTTGATCAGAATTTAAACTCGATTAATTTTTGATTTGATTAAGATTTAATCGAGGCTATATGTTATCTAATTAGATTAGGTTTAGTGGTCTAATTGGATCTAACCTAATTTGGTTGGGTTAAAAATCTAATTGGATGAGAAATCAATTCGAATTCAAATTTTCTTGCGCCTCCTTTCTCTGCGCCCTCTTATTCTTTATGCGAGAAATTTTTTGTGTGAATTTTTTTCTCATGCCTAGAAGTAGCTCTATGCCCACATCTAATCTCTTTTTGAATTAAAAATTGGTTGCTTTAAATTTAAGTTCAAATGGGTTTGAATTTGAATGAAAACCTAGAGTCCAAATTGAGTTAGACTCTTCTCTTCATGCCATCATCTTTCTCCATGAAAAAAGTATTTTTGCATGAGATTTTTTGCACCATTCTGATGTTGGTTGACTACTTTCTGAGTTTTCAAGAGAAGAATAAAGTTTGATTTAAAATTTAATTCAAATTTGATTTGAATTGGTTATAAGGATCAACCAACATTTGAAATTGAACCGAAACTACCTCTTTCTTATCCTTATCTTCCATGGGATGCCACCCTTAAGAGGGGATCAATTTTGTGTAAGAAAAGAAATAATTTTTGGTGTGAAAAACCTGAGAGTTGGGGCATGAAAAGTTGAGAGTGGGTTGGGCTTCCGTGCATGAGAAACAAAGGAAATGATCTTCCTCTCGGGCGTTAGGTGTAGGGTGGGTTCTAGGGTTTCAACTCTAGATTTTGTGGGAAGAAAATGCAAGAGTACATCTTGTTCTATCTCCCACACCATCATCTTCTTGTAAAGCTTCATCTTCTAATCTGGAGGAGCCCAAGAGATCTAAAGAAAGGAGCTTGGATCAGCCATCCAGAGCCTTCAATGCGAGCTAGCACTCCCATGAAGAAAGATCCGATCAGGGCTTCGAGTGGACGATCTATAGTGGCCAGACTATTGAAATTCATATATTGGGGTATGCATGTGTATTTCAAAATTTTTTTTTCTAAACACCATAGTGGAATAGAAGATTAAAATACTTTTAATCTATATCATACATGCATAAAAATATAAACTATAAGGATCTACTTCATATGTTGAAATTGAACTTTTGCTCAAATTGAACATGTGATCAAATCACATACCTATTTCGTAATTTCGTTCTTTAAATCTGGATTTGAAAGAGAAGAGATTTTTTCTTAGCTGTGCAAGTACCCGACCTCTATGGGTATCCACTCAGGATCAGCTTGAAACAGCCCTCTTAAGATTGAATTTTTTTTTCTAAAAAAATTTAGTCTGTGAATCTGAATGAAGCCTGGATCGCGATCAACTCTTTAATCCTTTTCTTGATCTTCTTCTCTTCATCTCTTGCCTTCTTCCCTTGATTTATATTGCTACCATGAGATAGACAACAGCAAAGGAGGGATGCCCAACAGCCTTGGGCGTAGAAGAAGATGGGACACCCAAGATGTGGGGTGTGTGGATGCCCAAGGGAGAAGAGAAAGGGAGGAGAAGAGAGGGGATGGGGGGGCTCGTTTGTGGCATGTGGGCTATTGGTTTAGATGTCTAGAGACCTTAGGAGAGGTCCCTTTAAATAGACATAAGAATTGAATCCTATTCAATCTCATAATACAAGTCCTACTTGCATTAGGTTTCCTAGTAACTTAAGTTATTTAACTTCCTTTAGGAAACCTATTAGGCGCCAATAATTGGAGCCCTTGCATCCACTAATTAACACCCCAAAATGCATGCAAGGGATGCCCCAATAAGGATCCATAAGCCCTCTAAAGGTGAGACCCACCCAACTTGATCAAATCAAGGTGGCACCCCAACTTAACTATTAAGAAAAATAATTAGAAACTTGCACCCTAAATTCATTTAATCCAAAATCTTAGACACCCAACAATTAGAGTCCAATGAATCTAATTTATTTAGGTTGTTAGCAAATAATTAAATTTAAATTTTTTATTAAATAAAAAAATCAAACATAAAAAAAAAATTGGATCCAACTATGTGCTAGCAAGGCTACCTTGAAGCTAATTGGGTTTCTCTAAACCCAATTGATACTTTATAAGTCCAATTGCTTATTCCAGGCCTAATCCCTTTATTGTGTGACTCCATAGGTTCAATTCTATCTAGTTATGAGATATACAATGATCTCTATCAAAGTATCATTGAAATTTTTTTCAATGGGTCGAAATAATTTCACTCTAACTCATCAAGGATTGTCGATCCAGAATAATCCTAGTGAGCTCTCACAATCCACCAGTGACACCTAACAGTATATAGTAGCAATCAAATAAAATCCAAATGAACCTCAAGGTTTATTTAATGTGTGATTCAGTCTCTCTATCGTGAGTCCCGACTAGATGGTAGGTCATGGATAAATCGTCAAACCTCAACATCAGTCATATGATAGATTCGATCAGCTCAAGTCCAATTATGATTTCTATAAAAATTCCTTTCCAGCAATCACACTACTGTGACCACAGACTCTCGAACTTAGCCTCTCAAATTTCATAGGACTACTCCTTTTTATGAAGGTCGATAGATCCCATCTTGATGTGCACCCTATTCTACAGTGGACCAAATATCACCAACATCCACTACAAGGGCTCATTAAGACCATGTTTATGTGTCAGTCAAACTCCAGAAGCCTCACTGTGAGTAGTCGTATTATCTCAGATCAAAGGACCATTCACATAACTACAGCATCGAGACAATAATTGATGATTGATTAGAAATCCAAGTGATCTCTCGTATGGTCATGCTCAGTACTAGTTGTTCTCTAACAACTACATCAAGCATTTAAAGATAAATAAGCTTGGACCAAAGTCTGATAAATGCTTGTTCATAGGATATCCAAAAGAAACTAAAGGATACTACTTCTATCTCATTGTAGAGTAAAAGGTGTTTGTGAGCAGTCGGGCAGTCTTTTTAGAAAAAGAGTTTCTTGGTGAATGAGCTAATGCCTATAAAATTGAACTTGATGAAGTTCATGAGGTGGGAGGACCGACACACATAGAATTGAATTTGATTAGTGGATCAAATTAAGAGCTAGTAGAGGTGCCATTAAGGAGATCCGATAGAGTACCATGTCAACCAGACAGATACTATGATTTTTTGATTCGGGACGGTGACTCCATTGAACTTGATGAGAATGATGAGGATCCGATCACCTATATGGAGGCTATGCAAAGGCCCGACTTCCAGAAATGGCTTGAGGCCATGAAGTCTGAGATGGAGTCCATAAAAATCAATGGTGTATGGACACTGGTTGATCCATTGAAGGGATAAAATCCATAAGCTGTAAATGAATTTTCAAGAGGAAAAGAGGAGCAGACGGGAAGGTGGAGACCTATAAAGCCTATCTAGTTGCCAAGGGTTACCTTCAGCGTTATGGTATTTATTGAAATTTGAGATTTGAAGCATGCATATATATTTCAAAAATTTAATTTTTTAAACACTGTAGTAGAGAATAAGATTAAAATAATTTTAATTTAAATTTTGCATGCATAAAAATATAAAATCAGATGGATCTATTTCATATGCTGAAATTGATATATGCTGAAATTTAAATTGTGATCAAATCACATATCTTTTTCGCAATTTCTTTCTTCAAATCTAGATCTGAAAGAAAAAATACTCTCTATTAGCCGCACAAGCATCCGACCTCTATGAGTATCCACTCAGGATCAGCCTAGAACAGCCCTCTAAAATCTGAATTTTGAATCTCCAAAATTCAATCTACTGAATTTGAACGAAGCTTGGATCACGATCAACACTTGATCTTTCTTCTTGATCTTCTTCTTCTCTTCTTATTTAGACTTTTTTCCTTGCTTTATGTTGCCACAAAATACCAGCAACCAGTAATTGGTAGGACTCCCAACACCATGGGCATGAGAATCCTTGGGACTCGCGTCCCAAGGGATATGGCGTGGGAACGCCCAAGGAAAAGAGAAAGAGGGAGAAAGAGAGGGCGTGGGAGCTCCTTTGGATGTGGAGAGGGGCTGGCCTTAATTGCTTTAGGACCTTAGGGGAGCTCTCCTTTTATAGGCACAAGGATTAAATCATATTCAATCTCAAAATATAAGTCCTACTTGCATTGGATTTCCTATTAACTTAAGTTATCCAACTTATATTAGAAAATCTTATTGGCCCCAACTAATAGAGCCTTTGCATCCATAATTAGACACCCTCTTTTGCACCCAAGAGACACCCCATAAGAGAACTAAAGGCCCTCTTTTCAATGGACACACCCAAATTGAACAATTTAAAGTGGTGCCCCATAATAACTATCAAGGAGATTTATAATGGACTTACACCTTTAATTTATATGATCCATAACCTTAGACACCCAACAATTGGAGTCTCATGAATCTTATTCATGTAGATAATTAAGTTAGAATTAACTTATCAAATAAGTAATCCTAACTGAAAAAGAAATTGGGTCCAACCATATGCTAGCATGGTTACCATGAACCCAATGGATTTCTCTAAACCCAATTGACACTTCATAAGCTCAATTACTAATTTCAGGCCTAGTTCCTTTATTGTGTGACCTCATAGATTCAATTCTATCTGGTAGTAAGATATACAATGATCTTTATCATTATATCATTGAAATTCTTTTCAATATATCAGAATAATTCTACTCTAACTCAGCAAGGATTGTCGATCTGAAACAATCCTAGTGAGCTCTCACAATCCACCAGTGACACCTAGCAATATATAGTGGCAACCTAGTAGAACTGAAATGAACCTCTAGGTGTAGTTAATGTGTGATTCAGTCCCTCTATCATGAGTCATGACTAGATGGCAGGTTAAGAATAAATCGTCAAACCTCAACATCAGTCATATGATGATTTGATTAGCTCAAGTCCAAATGTGATGTCTATGAAAACTCTTTTCTATCAATCACTCTACTGTGGCCACAGATTCATGAACTTAGCTTCTCAAATCTCATAGGACTACTCCTCTCTATCAAGGTTGATAGATCCTATCTTGATGCGCACCCACTCCTACAGTGGACCAACTATCGCCAATATCCACTACAAGGGCTCGTTGAGACCCATGTTTATATGTCAATCAAACTCCAGCAGCCTCACTGTGAGCAGTAGTACTATCTCAAGTCAAAGGACCAGTTACATAACTACAGCATCAAGACAATCACTGATGATTGAATAGAAATTCAAGTGATCTCTTGTATGGTCACGCTCAGTGCTAGTTGTTCTCTAACAACCACCCGCACTCATCGTTCTGTGTCTTTATACAGTTAGAGACCCATCTATTCCAAAGGAAGCAATTTGTGCATCAGTCTATCCAGATCTGTCACCATTCTCATGATGATCCTATGATCGAGAGCCTTTAGAAATTAAATACATGTCTCTAATTCTCAACACCTTGAGAGTATGTATCGAAACTAATTCCATAGATAATTTAATGACACATTACACTTGAATGAAAAAGAATTTACCTTTTTATTGATCATATCAATATATTAAGTACAAAATTATACCCTAGATTAATTACAATGTGTCAACTATATTGGCTTCTAGGACATACATCTAACAATCTCCCACTTGGACTAAAGCTAATTGGCCATAAATCTAAGTCTCATCTTTTCAAGATGGACTTCTATTTTTGGTTGGCTCAGCTGCTTCATCAGTGGGTCTGTCACTTTATCCGTGGAGTCTACTCTTCGTACATCGACATATTTCTTATCGAGGTAGTCACATATGATATGTAACACCGCTCGATGTGCTTAGATTTCTGATGAGACCTCAGCTCTTTAGCAAGTGCTATGGCTCCATTATTATCGCAGTACAGTGGTATGGCATCCAATGTCATGACCTTAAATTCTGAATGAACTTTTTGAACCAGAAGCTTTCCTTCGCAGCATCCAAAACAGTAACATATTCAGCCTCCATGGTCGAATCCACTATGATGGATTGTTTGAAACTCTTCCAGTTGATTGTACCACCATTGCAAAATATATCCTGATATAGATTTTCTATCATCAGGATCAAATATGAAGTCTGAATCAATATACCCTTCAACTCGTAACTCAGAGTCTCCTCCAAAGATCAAGAACAAATCCTTAGTCCTTCTTAAGTACTTAAGAATGTTCTTTACAGCCGTCTAGTACTCTTCACCTGGATTTGACTGATATCTGCTCGTGACACTCACGGTAAGGATAATATCAGGTCAAGTACATAGTATGGCGTACATGAGGCTCCCTATCACCGAAGCATAAAGAGTCCTACTCATGCACTGAATCTCCTCAGAAGTGGTCAGACACATCATCTTGGAGAGATGAATACCATGCCTAAGAGGTAAAAGACCTCTCTTGGAGTTTTTCATGCTGAACCTCTTCAGCACCTTCTCTATGTACAGCTTTTGTGACAACTCAAGTATCCATCTAGGTCTATCCCTATAGACTTTTATTCCAAAAATATAGGATGCTTCCCCTAGGTCTTTCATGAAGAATTCTTTGGACAACCATCTTTTGACCATGGTCAGTGTTGGTGCAAAAATCTGCTTACGCCGGAGAAGCTGGAGTCGGAGAAGTCGCGGTCGCCGTCGGGACCTGCAAAGGAAATCTAAATCGGAGGTGGGGTTGCTCCGGCAAGACCCTCCGACGCTCAAGTCAGTTCTCTGCCTCAACAAGAATGGAGTGCTCGAACGGAGAATTTAGCAGAGTTTTGAGATAAAAAATGAGCTTATGGAATAACGTATCTGGGGTTTCCCTTTTATAGATGGAGGGGGCAGCGGATTGAAAGCAACGCCTGTAACCGTCTGGCAGACGGCAGCCCAGAGTCAGGCGGAATTTGCTGCGAAGAGTAGTGGAGTAGACCCGTGGCTATTGCTATGGCCTGCCACGTGGAGCCTGTTGTAGGTAGTGGAGCAGAATCATGGCCGTTGATACAGCCTGTCAGAGAGTAATGGGGTCGCGTAGGGTCCGCCGCAGGGAGTGGAGCAGAATCATGGCCGTTAATACAGCCTGTCAGGGAGTGATGGGGCTGCGCGGGATCCGCCGCAGGAAGTGGAGCAGGATCGTGGCCGTTATTATGGCCTGCTAGGGGGCGCAGATCCATCGGCTAAAATCCGACAGCGATCGGAGTCCAGCCCCCGTAGGGGTCCGGACGAAGTCTGCTTGCAGCCGTTGGAGTCGAGGATGAAGCCCGGCTCCTGTAGGAGTCTGGGCGGAGTCTTCCTGCAATTAAAGTTAAAGGCGAAGTCTGGCTCCCGTAGGAGTCCGGACGGGGTTTACCAGCAGTTGACGTTGAGGACGGAGCTCGGCTCCCGTAGGAGTCCGGGCGGAGTCTACTTGAGGTCAAAGTTGTCGATAGAGTCTGGCTCCGGTAGGAGTCCGGACGAAGTCTGTCTGCAGCCGTTGGAGTCGAGGACGAAGCCCGGCTCCTGTAGGAGCCCGGGCGGAGTCTTCCTACAATTAAAGTTAAAGGCGAAGTCCGGCTCCAGTAGGAGTCCAGACGGGGCTTACCAGCAGTTGACGTTGAGGACGGAGCCTGACTCCCGTAGGAGTCCGGGCGGAGTCTTCCTGCAATTAAAGTTAAAGGCGAAGTCCGGCTCCCGTAGGAGTCCGGACGGGGCTTACCAGCAGTTGACGTTGAGGACGGAGCCCGGCTCCCGTAGGAGTCCGGGCGGAGTCTACTTGAGGTCGAAGTTGTCGGCGGAGTCCGGCTCCCGTAGGAGTCCGGACGAAGTCTGTCTGCAGCCGTTGGAGTCGAGGACGAAGCCCGGCTCCCGTAGGAGTCCGGGCGGAGTCTTCCTGTAATTAAAGTTAAAGGCGAAGTCCGGCTCCCGTAGGAGTCCAGACGGGGCTTACCAGTAGTTGACGTTAAGGACGGAGCCCGGCTCCCGTAGGAGTCCGGGCGGAGTCTTCCTGCAATTAAAGTTAAAGGCGAAGTCTGGCTCCCGTAGGAGTCCGAACGAGGCTTACCAGCAGTTGACGTTGAGGATGGAGCCCGACTCCCGTAGGAGTCCGGGCGGAGTCTTTCAGCTGTTGATGTTGAGGACGGGGCCCGGCTCCCGTAGGAGTCCGGGCGGAGTCTTCCAACGGCGGATGTTGAGAACGGAGCCCGGCTCCCGTAGGAGTCCGGGCGGAGTCTTCCAGCTGTTGATGTTGAGGACGGGGCCATGCTCCCGTAGGAGTCCTGGCGGAGTCTTCCAGCGGCGGATGTTGAGGACGGAGCCCGGCTCCCGTAGGAGTCCGGGCGGACCTCCTGGAGCCGATTCTGCTGAGGACTTTGGCTGTGGGTATCTCATACCCAACACCAGTCCCCCTACTTTCGAGTTTGAATTTCGAATGAAGGAAGTACAGAGAGATGGGCACAGCCGAAACCATCCCCTCGAATCCTGCGCACCGCCGCTCCCAGATATTTTGGCATTAAATGTGTGCATATCGGAGCTCTTTTTCTGGTTAAGGTGACCTGAAGAGTCTTTTCGGAACTCCCGCCGAAATGCGATCCCAAGCGCCGCGCTTCGGAAATCTGCGAACGGTCAATCCTCGATAGCGGTGAGGGGGACATGCCGGACATGTGGCACGTGTCAGTTGGTCCAGGTACATCCGCTGCCATAACTGTGCTAAGATCCGCTGGCTATTTAAACCCCCTACTCTCCCTTCAGGGTTTCATTCTGCCGAGAAGACGGCACCCTTCTTTCATCTGAGAGCCTAGCTACTCAGCTACTTCCCCCGCACCGGTCCTTGCCGTCTTCAGCCCCCCAATTCTTCTCTAGGGGGTTCCCACACCATGTCCTCTACCCCGGAGGCCATCCTTGAAGGGATGTCTAGGGCTTGGAGGAAGGCGAGGAGGAGAACAGCGGCCGGTGAGGATCCCCGTCGTTTTAAAGGGGGCTCAAGGGAGAATTCCTTCAACAACAGGGGTTTAATAACGGGGGCCGCCGGTAAAGTTATTCTGCCTGAGAATTTTGGAGTAGCAAGGCGGGGTGATACAGGTCAAGAGGGCAGGGCTGTCGTCGCAAGCTGTGGCGGGATCCTTGATGCCGTCGGGGCTGAGGGACCAGAAGCGATCGGCGTCGATGGTGGGGCAATGGAATTTGTTGCGGGGACGGTGGAAGTAGCGCATGTCGACCTTGCCGGAGTATTTTGGGTGGCGGCTGTTGCGGAGCATTCGGAGATGGAGCATATCTTTGGCATCACCGCTGCCTCCAAGGTGACTCCGGCTCTTCTTGAAACAGGTGTTCGCGAGGCTTGCAATGATGCATATCTTTTTTTCCTTGACCCACCGGATCTTGTAACGTATATCTTACTAAATGAAAAGGAGATTTTGTTACCTTGTCTGCATCTTGCATCAAATAGTTGGCTGTCGAACTTCTTCATTTTCCTTTCCTCTTTCTTCCTCCTTTTCTTCTTTTCTTTTTCACGTCGCCCTAAGGTCATCGACGACCTCTTTTATTCGTGTAGGGTTGTTATTTGCCGAGCTCCTTTTCGACTTTTACGCCGTTCGAAGATATCCGGTTGTCATTCCGTCAATGGCTGCAGGTTCGCTTGGGGCCATTCGGGCCCGGGGTCCCTCCTAGGGCTTGAATTCGGGGATCCGAGCCTCTCGGGCGTTGTTTGTTTTCCAATCATCATTGTTGCAATCCATTGCCTTCCTTTTTCGCTTGGAGTTTTTCTTCGCTGAAGCCGAGGCAAAGTTCGGCTCCCGTAGGAGTCCGGGCGGAGTCTTCCAGCGGCGGATGTTGAGGACGGAGCCCGGCTCCCATAGGAGTCCGGGCGGAGTCTTCCAGCTATTGATGTTGAGGATGGGGCCCGGCTCCCGTAGGAGTCCGGGCGGAGTCTTCCAGCGACGGATGTTGAGGACGGAGCCCGGCTCCCGTAGGAGTCTGGGCGGATCTCCTGGAGCTGATTCTGCTGAGGACTTCGACTGTGGGTATCTCATACCCAACACCAGTCCCCCTACTTCCGAGTTCGAATTTCGAATGAAGGAAGTACAGAGAGATGGGCACAGCCAAAACCATCCCCTCGAATCCTGCGCACCACCGCTCCCAGATATTTTGGCATTAAATGTGTGCATATCGGAGCTCTTTTTCTGGTTAAGGTGACCTGAAGAGTCTTTTCGGAACTCCCGCCGAAACGCGATCCCAAGCACCGTGCTTCGGAAATCTGCGAATGGTCAATCCTCGATAGCAGTGAGGGGGACATGCCGGACATGTGGCACGTGTCAGTTGGTCCAGGTACATCCACTGCCATAACTGCGCTAAGATCTGCTGGCTATTTAAACCCCCTACTCTCCCTTCAGGGTTTCATTCTGCCGAGAAGACGGCACCCTTCTTTCATCTGAGAGCCTAGCTACTCAACTACTTCCCCCGCACCGGTCCTTGCCATCTTCAGCCCCCCAATTCTTCTATAGGGGATTCCCACGCCATGTCCTCTACCCCGGAGGCCATCCTTGAAGGGATGTCTAGGGCTTGGAGGAAGGCGAGGAGGAGAACAGCGGCCGGTGAGGATCCCCGTCGTTTCAAAGGGGGCTCAAGGGAGAATTCCTTCAACAACAGGGGTTTAATAACGGGAGCCGCCGGTAAAGTTATTCTGCCTGAGAATTTTGGAGTAGCAAGGCGGGGTGATACCGGTCAAGAGGGCAGGGCTGTCGTCGCAAGCTGTGGCGGGATTCTTGATGCCGTCGGGGCCGAGGGACCAGAAGCGGTCGGCGTCGATGGTGGGGCAATGGAATTTGTTGCGGGGACGGTGGAAGTAGCGCATGCCGACCTTGCCAGAGTATTTTGGGTGGCGGCTGTTGCGGAGCATTCGGAGATGGAGCATATCTTTGGCATCACCGCTGCCTCCAAGGTGACTCCAGCTCTTCTTGAAACAGGTCTTCGTCACTGCTGCCGTTGCCCTTACCGCCCCCGGGAATCTATCCCACCCTTTTACCCCTAGGGTTGGGACTACGAAGATGGAGCGAAGTGAGTCGGGACGAGAGCCGATAGGTCCATTACACGCACTGGAGAATACGGCTGAGAAGGACAGAGATGGGAAGAGGAGTTTGCAGCTTGGAGCGGCCTCCGGTATATCCTTTCCAAGCCGTGTTCGCGAGGCTTGCAATGATGTATATCTTTTTTTCCTTGACCCACCGGGTCTTGTAACGTATATCTTACTAAATGAAAAGGAGATTTTGTTACCTTGTCTGCATCTTGCATCAAATAGTTGGCTGTCGAACTTCTTCATTTTCCTTTCCTCTTTCTTCCTCCTTTTCTTCTTTTCTTTTTCACGTCGCCCTAAGGTCATCGACGACCTCTTTTATTCGTGTAGGGTTGTTATTTGCCGAGCTCTTTTCCGGCTTTTACGTCGTTCGAAGATATTCGATTGTCATTCCGTCAATGGCTGCAGGTTCGCTTGGGGCCATTCGGGCCCGGGGTCCCTCCTAGGGCTTGAATTTGGGGATCCGAGCCTCTCGGGCGTTGTTTGTTTTCCAATCGTCATTGTTGCAATCCATTGCCTTCCTTTTTCGCTTGGAGTTTTTCTCCGCTGAAGCCGAGGCGAAGTTCGGCTCCCGTGGGAGTCTGGGTGGAGCCTTCCTTGGCGTCGTGGACAGAGCCTGGCTCCCATAGGAGTCAGGGCGAAGTCTTCCTGCAATCAAAGTCATAGGCGAAGTCCGGCTCCCGTAGGAGTCCGGACAAGGCTTACCGGCAGTTGCTGTTGTCGGCGGAGTCCGGCTCCCGTAAGAGTCCGGACGAGGCTCACCGACAGTCGAGGTTGGCGATGGAGCCCGGTTCCTGTAGGAGTCCGGGCAGAGTTATCCTGTAGTCGATGTCGGTGATGGAACCCGGCTCCTGTAGGGGTCTGGGCTGGGCTTACCACCGGTCGAAGTTGCTAAAGTTAGGACGAGGTTCTCCTCCTATCCCTAACAGGGCTGTGGGGGCACATATGGGCGTTGTAAGGCCTCTCCCCCCATCCGGTCTAAATGGAACCGGGCCTTCAACTTTGCTCAAGTTAGGGCGAGGTTCTCCTCCTGTCCCTAACAGGGCTGTGGGGGCACATATGGGCATTGTAAAGCCTCTCCCCCCATCCGGTCTAAATGGAACCGGGCCTTCGACTTTGCTCAAGTTAGGGCGAGGTTCTCCTCCTGTCCCTAACAGGGCTGTGGGGGCACATATGGACGTTGTAAGGCCTCTCCCCCCATCCGGTCTAAATGGAACCGGGCCTTCGACTCTATGAGGTTGCCCTTTTGTTTTTGATACAGTTTGTTTGAATTGTCCAAAGACATATGGGTATGCGATTTTTGATTTAAACGAAGTTACTGGTAGTACATCCATAAGTTTTCTGAGCTCCACGGTCGCGGGAGGTCGGCTCCTCCGAGCTCCTTAAGATAATAAGTTTCGGGCCGGACTACTTCTTTGACCTCATAAGGTCCCTCCCAGTTTGGGGCGAGTTTCCCCCGGTCCTGAGGTTGCGAGACAGCAGCTCGTCGAAGCACTAGATCTCCTGCTTTAAAGGCTTTGTTCTTGACCCGGGCGTTGTAATATCGAGCAACTTTTTGTCTGTAGGCTGCCATTCGAACCTGAGCGATCTCCCGTCTTTCTTCCAGTAGGTCGAGGTTGGTTCTAAGACTTTGTGAATTTTGGTGTTCGTCGAATGCCACGACTCATGCCGATGGGAGTTTAAGCTCGATCGGAATGACGGCTTCCGTTCCGAAGGCTAAAGCAAAGGGGGTCTCCCCCGTAGGTAACCTTTGGGTAGTTCGATACGCCCATAGCACATGATAAAGCTCGTCTGCCCAAGTTCCTTTTGCTTTTTCAAGCCTTGTCTTAATCCCCTGCAAAAGGGTTCTGTTAGTCACCTCAGCTTCGCCGTTCGCCTGAGGATGGGCTACCGATGTGAAGTTGTGAGAGATGTTTAGATCTTCACAGAATTCGGTGAATCTTGCTCCCACGAATTGCCGTCCATTATCAGTGATTAGGGTTCTAGGCAGACCGAACCTGCACACAATTGACTTCCAGACGAAATCTTGTACTTTCGCTTCTGTGATTTTTGCTAGTGGTTCGGCTTCAACCCATTTGGTGAAGTAGTCGATCGCTACAAGGAGAAACTTTCTTTGTCCAGACGCCATGGGAAAGGGGCCAAGGATGTCCATCCCCCATTGTGCAAAAGGCCATGGGGCACTCAAAGGTGTGAGCTCGGTGGCGGGCTGTCTCTGGATGTTGGCGTATCTCTGGCATCGATCACACTTTTTGACATATTCAATCGAATCATGATTCATTGTTGGCCAGTAATATCCTTGGCGGAGTAGCTTGTGGGATAAAGATCTAGCTCCCAAATGGTTTCCGCAAGCTCCCTCGTGTACTTCCCATAAGGCGTAGTCAGCTTCCGAGGGCCGGAGGCATCTTAAGAGGGGTAAAGAGTATGATCTTTTGTACAACTTGCCCTCATAAAGGATGTACCGGGAGGCTTGATTTCGGAGCTTCCGAGCCTCCTTCGCGTCCTGGGGGAGAACTCCATCTCTAAGATAGGTCATCAACGGGTCGACCCAGCTGGGCTCATGGTCGATCTCCATTACGGGCCGCGATTCTTCTGTACTCGGATATTTTAGAACTTCAAAGAGGATGCCTTTGGGCAATTCGGTCGGAGCCGATGTTGCCAGCTTGGAGAGAAGATCGGCTCTGGCATTCTCCAGCCTTGGAATCTGCCTAATGTCGAAACTGCTAAAGGCGGGGGTAAGCTCCTTTACTTTCTCAAGATATTTGACCATACTGTCCTCCCGTGCTTCATAACTCCCGCTGACTTGTCCCACCATTAGTTGGGAGTCGCTGTGTACCCGGAGTTGACCTATTCCCAACTCTTTGACGATCTTTAATCCTGCGATCAGAGCTTCATATTCCGCTCCATTGTTTGTTGTTGGAAACTCGAAACGCAGAGCGTACTCCGCGATGACTCCCTCCGGGCTGACCAAGATCAGGCCTGCACCCGCGCCCGCCATGTTGGAAGATCCATCCACATAGAGGGTCCAAAAGCGATCGGAGGGATTGGCTTCTTCGTTGGGGGAGTCCGGTTGAGATTTCAGGTCGTCAACTTTGCTTTGATCAGGTTCAGCCTCCTCTGGGATGGTGCACTCTACTATGAAATCTGCCAATATTTGAGCCTTTACTGCTGGTCTAGGTCTGTAGTTGATGTCGAATTCTGTGAGCTCGATCGCCCATTTTGCCATTCTTCCGGAGGCGTCAGTCCGGTGCAAAACCGCCTTGATCGACTGATCGGTGAGTAGCATCACGGTGTGCCCTTGAAAGTAGGGTCGGAGCCTCCGAGCTGCAACCAACAAGGCATAGGTCAGTTTTTCTAATTTGATGTACCTGGTCTCGGCATCCCTCAGCGTGCGGCTAATGTAGTAGACTGGTCGCTGGACTTTCGCTTCTTCTTTGACAAGGACGGCCGCAAGGGCCATGGGAGAGACCGCCAGGTATAAAAATAGTTCCTCCCCAGGTTCAGGCTTTGCCAGCAGCGGGGGTGAGCTAAGGTAGTTTTTTAGTTCTTCGAATGCCTGTTGGCATTCAGAGGTCCAACAGAAGTTCTTCGGCTGCTTGAGGGTTTGAAAGAAGGGCAAACATCGCTCAGCCGACCTCGCGACGAAGCGATTAAGAGCCGCTATCCTCCCTGTGAGGTGCTGAACCTCCTTGATCGACTTTGGGATGATCATCTCTTGGATGGCGCGAATTTTCTCTGGATTGGCCTCAATCCCACGCCCCGATACCATGAAGCCCAGGAACTTTCCTGAGGTTACCCCAAAAGCGCATTTAGTCAGGTTCAGCTTCATTCTGTATTTTCGAAGAGCACCAAAGGTTTCCTCGAGGTCGGCGACATGATTTCTGGAAGACTTGCTTTTTACCAGCATATCGTCCACGTAGACCTTCATGTTTCGGCCGATCTGCTCTTTGAAGATTTTGTTCACCAGCCGTTGGTAGGTTCCGCCCGCATTCTTGAGGCCGAATGGCATGACCCTGTAGCAGTAAAGGCCGTGATTAGTGATGAAAGCTGTCTTTTCTTCATCTTCCAATGCCATTCTAATTTGATTATAGCCGGAGAACGCGTCCATAAAAGTGAGGAGCTCATGGCCTGAGGTAGCGTCCACCAGCTGGTCGATTCTGGGAAGGGGGTAGCTGTCCTTTGGACAAGCCTTATTCAGCTTTTTGAAGTCTATACACATCCTCCACTTGCCGTTTGCCTTCTTGACCAAAACAACATTGGAAATCCAATCAGGATAATTGACTTCCTTAATGAATCCGGCCTTGAGAAGCTTATCCACTTCCTCGGCTATCGCCTTCTGCCTCTCCGGGGCATGACTCCGAATTTTTTCTTTTGTCGGTCGATGCTTCGGATCGACTGCCAAATGATGCTCCATGACTTCCGTGTCAATCTCCGGCATATCCGTCGGAACCCAAGCGAAAACGTCCGCATTCCTTCGAAGGAAATCAATAAGATGCGTCCGCACCTCCTCCCCCAGGTTGGAGCCAATTAACACCACATGCTCCGCGTTCCCATCATTCAGGGGAACTGGTACCAGATCTTCGATTGGACCGCCCCTTTCTTCGGTGAGGTCGTCGCGAGCATCCAATCCATCGATGGGATAGGGGTCAGCTCGGTTGCTTTTTTGCAAGGCGATGTTGTAGCAATGTCTGGCCAGGGCTTGGTCTCCCCGGACCTCTCTGATCCCCTGGTTGGTGGGGAACTTCAATTTCAAATGGTAGGTTGAAACGACAGCTCTGAGAGCATTGAGGCCGGGTCGGCCAAGGATTGCATTATAGGCGGATGGCGCCTTTACCACCAAGAAATTCACCAGAGCCCTGGACTGCTTTGGATACTGACCCGCGGCCACAGTCAAAGCTATCATTCCCTCCGTCGGAATGGCGTCACCGGTAAACCCTATCAAGGGGGAGCAAATTGGTCTCAGATGACCGTCAAGAGCGGACATTCTTGAAAAGGCGTCGTAGAACAAGATGTCGGCCGAACTTCCATTGTCGACGAGAATGCGACGGACATCGTAATTTGCTATATTCAAGGAAACTACGACCGCATCGTTATGAGGGAATTGGACTCCCTGGGCGTCTTCTTCGGTAAAGGTTATGGGTTCTTCAACTTTTTGCCGCCTGGGGGATGTAGCCGGTACGGGAGCCGGGCTTCGTCCTCAACATCCGTCGCTGGAAGACTCCGCCCAGACTTCTATGGGAGTCCGGCCCCGTCCTCAACATCAACAGCTGGAAGACTCCGCCCGGACTCCTACGGGAGCCGGGCTCCGTCCTCAACATCCGCCGCTGGAAGACTCCGCCCGGACTCCTACGGGAGCCAAGCCCCATCCTCAACATCAACAGCTGGAAGACTCCGCCCGGACTCCTACGGGAGCCGGGCTCCATCCTCAACGTCAACTGCTGGTAAGCCCCATCCGGACTCCTACGGGAGCCGGACTTCACCTTTAACTTTAATTGCAGGAAGACTCCGCCCGGACTCCTACGGGAGCCGGGCTCCGTCCTCAACGTCAACTGCTGGTAAGCCCCGTCCGGACTCCTACGGGAGCCAGACTTCACCTTTAACTTTAATTGCAGGAAGACTCCGCCCAAACTCCTACGGGAGCCAGGCTTCGTCCTCGACTCCAACGACTGCAGACAGACTTCGTCCGGACTCCTACGGGAGCCGGACTCCGCCGACAACTTCGACATCAAGTAGACTCCGCCCGGACTCCTAAGGGAGCCAGGCTCCATCCTCAACGTCAACTGCTGGTAAGCCTCGTCCGGACTCCTACGGGAGCCAGACTTCGCCTTTAACTTTAATTGCAGGAAGACTCCGCCCGGACTCCTACGGGAGTCGGGCTCCGTCCTCAACGTCAACTGCTGGTAAGCCCCATCCGGACTCCTACGGGAGCCGGACTTCGCCTTTAACTTTAATTGCCGGAAGACTCCGCCCGGGCTCCTACGGGAGTCGGGCTTCATCCTCGACACCAACGGCTGCAGACAGACTTCGTTCGGACTCCTACGGGAGCCAGACTCCGCCGACAACTTTGACCTCAAGTAGACTCCGCCTGGACTCCTACGGGAGCCGGGCTCCATCCTCAACGTCAACTGCTGGTAAGCCCCGTCTGGACTCCTACGGGAGCCGGACTTCGCCTTTAACTTTAATTGCAGGAAGACTCCACCCGGACTCCTACGGGAGTCGGGCTTCGTCCTCGACTCCAACGGCTACAAGCAGACTTTGTCCGGACCCCTACGGGGGCCGGACTCCGATCGCTGCCGGATTTCAGCCGATGGATCTGCGCCCCCTAGCAGGCCATAATAACGGCCATGATCCTGCTCCACTTCCTGCGGCGGATCCCGCGCAGCCCCATCACTCCCTGACAGGCTGTATTAACGTCCATGATTCTGCTCCACTCCCTGCGGCGGACCCTACGCGACCCCATTACTCTCTGACAGGCTGTATCAACGGCCATGATTCTGCTCCACTACCTACAACAGGCTCCACATGGCAGGCCATAGCAATAGCCACGGGTCTACTCCACTACTCTTCGCAGCAAATTCTGCCTGACTCTGGGCAGCCGTCTGCCAGACGGTTACAGGCGTCGCTGTCAATCCGCTGCCCCCTCCATCTATAAAAGAGAAACCCCAGATACGTTATTCCATAAGCTCATTTTTTATCTCAAAACTCTGCTAAATTCTTCGTTCGAGCACTCCATTCTTGTTGAGGCAAAGAACTGACTTGAGCATCGGAGGGTCTTGCCGGAGCAACCCCACCTCCGGTTTAGACTTCCTTTGCAGGTCCCGATGGCGACCGCGACTTCCCCGACTCCAGCTTCTCCGGCACAAGCGGATTTTTGCACCAACAGTCAGCATGAAAATATCATTCCCAATAAGGAGAATATCATCCACGTATAATACGAGGAAGGTGATCGCACTCCCACTAACCTTCTTGTATACGCAAGGTTCCTCTTCATTTTTTATGAAATCAAATGATTTGATTGCCTCATCAAAATGATGGTTTCAACTTTGAGAAGCCTGCTTTAATCCGTATATAGACCTTTGCAGCTTGCAGACTCTGTGATCACCATTACTGGATGTGAAACTCATAGGTTGCTCCATATAGATATCTTCTTCAAGATATCCATTCAGGAAAATAGTTTTCACATCCATCTGTCAGATTTCATAATCATAATAAGCTACAACAGCAAGCAGTGTGTGGATGGATTTCAGCATGGCTACGGACGAGAAGATTTTCTGATAGTCAGTACCTTCACGTTGACTATAACCTTTAGCCACAAGATTGGCTTTATAGGTCTCTACCTTACCATCAGCACCTATCTTCTTTTTGTAGATCCATTTACACCCAATAGGTACAATGCTCTCAGGAGAATCCACTAAAGTTCAGACTTGGTTTGAGTGTGTTGAGTCAATTTTTGACTTTATTGCATCAAACCACTTCTTGAAATCGATGTCAGATATCGCCTCGTCAAAGATATTAGGGTTATCGGTATGACCCCTATCTCCCATAAGGAACATTTCCTTCACTTCCTCCGTAAGCATACCCATATACCTTTCAGGAGGTCGGGAGACCCTGCTAGATCTATGAGGTGGTAGAGGAACATCAACTACTGGCTCATAAATTACAGGTTCCTGAGGATCTATAGCTTTGGGCTCTTCAGAGACTTTCTCTTCGAGCTCCACTAACCTCCCACTGCTGCCATCCTGGATAAATTATTTTTCTAAAAATATAACATTTCGACTCACAATCATATTGTGATCTTGTGGAAAGTAAAAGTAGTATCCCATGGATTCTTTTGGGTACCCTATAAAGCGAGCTATAATAGATCTATCCTCCAACTTTTTCGCCATCTGTCTCTTGACATAGATCAGACATCCCCAAGTCTTAAGATAATCTAGACTCGACTTCTTACTGAACCATATCTTATACGGTGTGGTAGGAACGGACTTTGAAGGAACCCTATTCAATAAGTGAATGATAGTTAACAAGGCATGTCCCCAAAGAAATAAGGATAGATCAGTGAATCTCATCATGGACCAGACCATATCCAATAGAGTCCTATTTCTCCTTTCGAATACCCCATTGAGCTGAGGTGTTCTAGGAGGGGTCTACTGAGAGACTATGCCATTGTCCTTAAGATATTCCAAAATTTTTCGACTAAAGTATTCACCTCCTCGATCAGATCGAAGAATCTTAACGGGCTTGCCTGTCTGCTTTTCTACTTCATACATGAATTTTTTGAATTTTTCAAAAGTCTCAGACTTGTGTTTCATAAGATACACATATCTGTACCCAGATAAATCATCAGTAAAGATAATAAAGTAGGTGTAACCACCCCTAACCGGCACATCAAATGGCCCACACACATCGGTGTGTACCAGGGCAAGTAACTCTGTGGCCCTTTCCCCATGTCCTATAAAGGATAACTTAGCCATCTTTCCTCGAAGGCAAGATTCACAAGCTGGATATGGCTCTGGGCAAAGAGAGTCAAGGATCCTATCCTTTTCTAATTTGTTTATCCTGTCCTCTCTAATATGGCCCAGTCTATGGTGCCATAAGTATTTTTGGTTAATTTTATCTCTGAGTCTCTTTTAACCTACGACACTCACTATTTACTTGTTTAGGTTTACATTCGCATCAACATGCAAGTGATAAAGACTGTCAATTAAAAGACCTCATGCAACCAATTTATTTCACAAATAAATAGAATAAAAGTCTTTATTGAATCTAATTTCAAAACCTTCTTGTGCTAGCAAAGATACGAAAATCAAATTCCAACTAGCTAAAGGAACATAATAACAGTCTTTTAAATCTAATCTAACACCAGACGGTAATCGAAGAAGATAAGTGCCAATGGTCTCTGCAGTAATTTTTGCTCCATTACTAACCCAAAGGATCATGTCACCTTTCCTCAACCTCCTACTTTCTATCAAACCCTGCATTGAGGTACATATATGAGCACTCGAGCTAGAGTCCAATACCCAGCTAGAAGTAGAAGAAACAGTAAGGTTAGATTCTATTATGAGTATACCTTCAAAAGGTTTATCACCCATTTTGGTCTTTTGGCTCTCTAGATATTTCGGATAGTTCTTTCTCTAGTGGCCTTCAGCATGATAGTGGAAACACTTTTTCTTTGCCTCAGCTGCCTTTGGACCATCCTTCTTCGGCTTGCTCTCTTTCTTCTACTTCTTTGTGGATTTAGCCTACTTCCTTCCAACAAACTTTCTCTTGGAAGAAGAAGTCTGCTCCACAGTGAGAACAATACCTCTTGAACTCTTTAAGGTACCCTCCATTGTGACCAACATGTTGACAAGTTTGAGAATAGTGCAGTCAAGTTTATTCATATGAAAATTCATGATGAATTGACTATATGAACTGGTAAGGGATTGAAGGATCAGATCCATCTGCAATTTTTTTTGCAAATCTAGCCCGAGCTTCCCAAGCTCCTTAATGTCTTTGATCACTGTCATACAATGCTCATGGACAGACTACCCCTAGTGCATCTTGAGGTTGAAGAGTCTCTTGGACACTTTGAAGCGTGCAGTATGGCTCTGCTCACCATACAACTCTTGCAGGTGAGTAATCATAGCCTGGGCAGTGGGCATATGCTCGTGCTGGCTTTGCAACTCGTTTGACATAGACGCCAGCATATAGCACCTAACCCGACTATCTTCATCCATCCACTTCTCAAAAGCAGCTCTCTGCTCAGCAGTAGGATGGTGTGGCAACACAACGGGATCCTGATCGAGAACATGGCTTAACTTTTCTAAAGTTAGGACAATCCTAAGATTTCTAAGCCAGTCTTTGTAATTATTATTGGTTAAACGATTAGTTTCAAAGATGCGAGCTAGAGAATTTGAGGCTGACATGATGGTTCAACTGCAAGAGTAGAAATTCAAGTTAGGCTTTTGTACTTAATTTTTAATTTACTTCTTGGGACTTTAAGATGCAAATAATGACTCCCACTAATTTTTTGAATCCTTTCACTCTCTGAAAAGGAAACAAAAATCCTAATGTGATAAAAGATTCCTAGTGGATGCAGTGGTCCCATCGATGACATGCACCTCACCTAACAGTTATTGGTAACATGCACATCGATGCGTGAGCAACTCTTTGCCCAGATATTTCACTAAGCATGTTGCAGCCACTTGGTTTCTAAGTCATATGAGCTCACCTAACAGTTATTATCCATACTTCTTAGGCTCACCTAACAGTAATTAGGCCCAACCCCATCCTTGCCCTGGAGCAACTCTTTGCTAATAGAGTGGTTGTATGTTTTCGATGCAACTGAACTACTATAACCGATCGAGAACAATCAACGTCGGTAACACGCCTGCACATCTACAATGATGGAAGACCTATGGACTTAATATTTATGGAGAGGTTTGGGTTTAGGTCTCATCTAATCAGTCATCATATGACTGATCTAACTGGCATGGGCTAAACCAAAATGCTAAGCAACCTAATTCAAGACCCAATCTTCCAAATTGGCCAGGTAAGTGGAGAATGGTGGGAGTCCCCCCGTTGCCTTCCTTAGATGATAATGAATTGGCCAGGTCAGCTAATGAAACCAATTAAATAATCACATCTCATTAACTTGCCTCAGACACCAATAGGTCGATTGATCATAATTGGTTAGCTCAAGCATATCGGCTCAAACCAACGAGCCAAATTAGGTCTTTAGGTTAATCGATTCTACATATGGGACTCAATCGATTTGATCAACAATAATTGTATGATCATTAACTCAACTGATCTAACTCAATTCAATACTTGACTCAGTTTGATCAATTACTTAATCGAATTAGACCCATATAACTCAAATAAAAAATCTTAGATGTAATCCTATTACATGACCTAATTTTTGATTTTTTCATGATCAAAATTCTTATGCACAAACATAAATTTCAGATTCTAAAATCATATTTCAGATCTAAATTCTTTACATGAAAGTAAGTATTAAAATATAAAAATAATTTTTAAGTTCTAACACACAAATATATATCACATATATGCATGTAAAATCAGATCTAAACAAAATTTTAGATCTAAACATAATATCATATATCTCATATACTAATCATAGATCAGATTAAAGTCAAATTTATAATCTAAATATGTAATCATATATCATATATATGAATCAAAATTAAAATCATAAAATAAATTCAGGTTTCATGCATGTACCTATTTCAAATGAACTAGAATTCTTTCTAGATCAATTTTCAAATCTATGCATGTATCAATATATCAACTATATATTTTAGAATTAAACCTAAAATCAAACTTCAAATTTGAAGATCCATTCATACATCTCTTGTATTAAGAAAAATTAATTTTAAAATTTTTTCAAAAATATGTATATCAAAATTCAGCATATGAAAAATCTGGCTCTGATACCACTGTTGAAATTTAGGGTTTGAAGCATGCATATGTATTTCAAAAACTTAATTTTCTAAACACCACAGTAGAAAATAAGATTAAAATAATTTTAATCTAAATTTTGCATGCATAAAAATATAAAACTACATGGATCTATTTCATATACTGAGATTGATATATGTTGAAATTTAAATTGTAATCAAATCATATACCTTTTTCGCAATCTCTTTCTTCAAATTTGGATCTGGAAGAGAAAAAGCTCTCAACTAGTCACACAAGCATCCAGTCTCTATGAGTATCCATTTAGGATCAGTCTGAAATAGTCCTCTAAAATCTAAATTTTGAATCTTCAAAATTCAGCCTGCTGAATCTGAATGAAGCCTGGATCGCGATCAATACTTGATCTTTCTCCTGATCTTCTTATTCTCCTCTTCTTTAAACTTTTTTCCTTACTTTATGTTGCCACAAAATACCAGCAACCAACAATTGGTGGGATGCCCAACACCTTGGGCATGAGAATCCTTGGGACTCGCATCCCAAGGGATATAGCGTGGGAATGCCTAAGGAAAAGAGAAAGAGGGAGGAAGCGAGGGCGTGGAGAGGGGCCGGCCTTAATTGCTTTAGGACCTTAAGAGAGGTCCTCTTTTATAGGAATAAAGATTGAATCATATTCAATCTCAAAATACAAGTCCTACTTGCATTGGGTTTCCTATTAACTTAAGTTATCCAACTTACATTAGAAAACCTTATTGGCCTTAACTAATGGAGCCCTTGCACCCATAATTAGACACCCTCTTTTGCACCCAAGAGATACCCCATAAGAGAACTAAAGATCCTCTTTTCAATGAGTACACCCAAATTGAACAATTCAAAGTGGTGCCCTATAATAACTATCAAGGAGTTTTATAATGGACTTGCACCTTTAATTTATGTGATCCATAACCTTAGACACCCAACAATTAGAGTCCCATGAATCTTATTTATGTAGATAATTAATAGATAATTAAGTTAGAATTAACTTATCAAATAAGCAATCCTAACTAAAAGAGAAATTGGGTCCAACTATGTGCTAGCAAGGTTACCATGAACCCAATGGGTTTCTCTAAACTCAATTGACACTTTATAAGCTCAATTACTAATTCTAGGCCTAATCTCTTTGTTGTATGATCTCATAGATTTAATTCTATCTGGTAATAAGATATATAATGATCTCTATCATTATATCATTGAAACATTTTTCAATGGGTCGGAACAATTCTACTCTAACTCAGCTAGGATTGTTGATCCGGAACAATCCTAGTGAGCTCTCACAATCCACCAGTGACACCTAACAGTATGTAATGGCAACCCAGTAGAACTGAAATAAACCTCTAGGTGTAGTTAACATGTGATTCAGTCTCTCTATCGTGAGTCTCGACTAGATGGTAGGTCATGGATAAATCATCAAACTTCAATATCAGTCATATGATAGATTTGATTAGCTCAAGTCCAGATGTGATGTCTATGAAAATTCTTTTCCATCAATTACTATACTATGGTCATAGATTCATGGACTTAGCTTCTCAAATCTCATAGGACTACTCCTCTCTATCAAGGTTGATAGATCCTATCTTGATGCGCACCCTACCCTACAGTGGATCAACTATCGTCAATATTCACTACAAGGGCTCATTGAGACCCATGTTTATATGTCAATCAAACTCCAGCAGCCTCACTACGAGCAGTAGTATCATCTCAAGTCAAAGGATCAGTCACACAACTACAGCATCGAGACAATCACTGACGATTGAATAGAAATTCAAGTGATCTCTTGGATGATCACGCTTAGTGCTAGTTGTTCTCTAACAACCACCTACACTCATCGCCCTATGTCTCTACACAGTATATTAGAGACTCATCTATCCTGAAGAAAGTGATTTGTGTGCCAGTCTATCTGGATCTATCACCATCTTCATGATGATTCTATGATCGGGAGTCTTTAAGAATTAAATACATATCTCTAATTCTCAACACCTTAAGAGAATATATCGAAACTAATTCCATGGATGATTCAAGGATACATTACACTTGAATGAAAAAGAATTTATCCTTTTATTGATCATATCAATATATTAAGTACAAAATCATATCCTAGATTAATTACAATGTGTCAGCCATATTGGCTTCTAGGACATACATCTAATAGTATTGACTATGATGAGATATTTTCTCTTGTGACAATACTTAAGTCCATCCAGATTATGCTTCTATCACTGTACACTTAGATTATAAGATTTGACAGATGGATATCAAAATCGCTTTCTTTAGTGGGGAGCTAGAAGAAGAGGTGTATATGATACAACCTGAAGGGTTCACATGAACAAATGAGTCGAAAGAGTGCAAGCTTAAAAGATCTATTTATGGACTTAAGTAGGCATCTAGGAGTTGAAACATGCATTTTGATGAGGTGATCAAAATGTATGACTTCATTAGGAATGGAGAAGAGCCTTACATCTACAAGTGGGCTTCTGATTCTGTAGTCATCTTCCTTGTGCTGTATATAGATGACATACTGTTACTAGGAAATGACATTCTGGCTTTGCAGAGTGTGAAACTATGGCTATCATCATAGTTCTCTATGAAGGACTTGAGAGAAGCATCCTACATCCTTGGGATGAAGATCTATAGGGATAGATCTAGAAGGTTGTTTGGACTATCCCAATCCACGTACATTGATACCTTGTTGAAGTGGTTCAATATGGATAATTCTAAGAAAAGCTATCTTTCAATAGGCTATGGAATTACTCTTTTCAAGAAAGATTGTCTGACAACTCCTGAGGAGAGAGGGTGCATAAGTAGAATACCATATGCTTCGACAGTGGGATCTATCATATATGCTATGACATGTACGAGGTTGGATGTAGCCTATTCACTAGGGGTAGTGAGTAGGTACTAGTCTGATCCGGATAAGAACCATTAAAAGATTGCGAAAGTAATTTTTAAGTATTTGAGAAATACTAAAGACCAATGGCTTATCTATGGAGACACTAACCTGAAACTTGTGAAATATACTGATTTTAATTTTCAGTCAGATTGTGATATCAACAGAAGCGTGTCAGGCTATGTATTTACTCTGAATGGAGGAGCTATTTGCTGGAAGAGTTTCAAGCAACATACTGTGGCTGATTCTGTTTGCAAAGTGGAATACATTGCTGCATCGGATGCTGCAAAGGAGGCGGTGTAGTTGCGAAAGTTCATCAATGATCTGGAAGTTACACCTTCCATTAATGGCCCTATTTTGCTGTATTGTGACAGTTCCAGTGCCATAGCTCAGGCAAAAAAACCTAATTAGCACCATCGCACCAAGCATGTTCTACGCCGCTATCATCTGGTGTGAGAGATCGTGAACCATGGTGATGTCAAACATCAGAAGATCGACGGAAAGGAGAACCTAGCTGACCCCTTCAATAAAGCTCTCAGGATCAAAGAGTTCGATGACTTTAAATGAAAGATGGGTATAAGATACTACCCCGATTGACTTTAGTCCAAGTAAGAGTTGTTGAAAATTATGTTTTAAAACCAATCGTGTGACGATTGAGTTCATCCTTGTATATGAATTACTGATTATTGAATAAAAATTATTTTATTATTTTTTATCATAAAGTAGCATCTTCCTTAAACTTTTGTATGGTGATGAAGTCCTTAGAACTATGCTAGTGTGCGATAAAGAGAGGATTCATTGTATAGTTCTTAAACATGTTCATGACCAAATGATACGTCATTATAGGATGATAATGTTTATCAAGTGGAGGTCGTTGTGTGCCATATGGGTTGGTTGTCCTTTTAACCAGAGTGTGGTAACACTGGTATGGCATACAGGTGAGATGTAGGGATATATTGTCACGGAATAAGTGACTCACTTGTTAAGCATTCTGCTATCAAAAGCTGCTCATAAAACATATAAATATAAGTGTCCTTCAGACTTGAGATCACCATAGTGACTTACAAGCAACTTAATGTGCTTTGGTGCCAGACTATCTGGATTTCTAATGCAGTGACGGAAAGCTACTGGGTACAGTCAAGTACTTACGAAGTCTGTGTGTGGATCAAGATGGGATTGACCCTTCCAAATTATTAGAGTTGATGTATCACTGTATTTCAATTTAGCAAAACCTTGGTCAGGATAATCCATGAGATGGATTTGAAAAGTTGAAATACAATACGGAAGAAGCAATCTCGGTTGACAGTTAACTTGAGACCATCCTAGAGCATTTAGGATCAAAAGAATGAATTATGCGGTAACCATATGTATGGGTTCTAAAATATTTTTTTGTGATAATTCAACCTATCTGAACGTAGAAAACCATTGCTAGATGGTATTTCGATTAGTGCAGAAATTGGTTCCTGTGCTACCGGCTCAGTGTTTGAACCTATGGAGTTACGCATATAAGTCAGACAAAGTAGGAAGGAATTGGCCTATGTTTATATGTCTAATTTAGAAGTACTTGACTTAATTGAATATATAAACTAGCTTAATTGAGAATTAAGTTATGGGTCAAATGGAAATGAAGAGTTGACTATGTCTAGCTAGCACTACACATGAGGTTCAGGTTCAATCCCGGGGATGAACAGTTTCTGACTTATGATCCATAGAGCATATGAAAGATTTGATTTAAGAGCTATTAATTTTAGATTAGATTTGAATTAATTAGTCTTAAATTAGATATAAAATTTAAGTTAGACTTGGTATAAAAGTCCTAAAGAGTTTGGGATTGACAGCATTTCAAAATTGTTTCGAACCAGCTTCGAATTAGATTCAAATTAAATCTATTTTGGATGAGATATGAGTACTTCTACTTGCACTGAAAATACCCTCCTATGTGGAATGACCAACATCTGATATGGATCTGGTTTGGGGCATCCCATGTGGGTGAGGGAGTGGGTGCAAGTTGAATATCATATGTGATGACAATTCTATCTCATGTAGGAATCCTTCTTTCATGAGTATTAGATCAATTCAAATCAGATTTGAGTTAAGAGTCCTACTCTCATTGGGTCATAAGAATCATCTATAAATAGAGAGGGTCTCTACCTATGGACGAATAGAAGACAAATCAGATTGAGAGAAGAGAAAAAGAGAGATGGAGGCATGTGAAGAGAGAGATCCTTAATCTTCTCCATCTCTCTCTTTGTTGTCGCCTCCTCTTTTTGGGTGTGGATCCTTCTTAAATATCTCATCTGCTGGTATGAGGTGTCACACCAGCACATCTCCTCCCTCATTTGGTTAACTTGCGAAGGCAATTAAATTGGAGTTCATCCTACTTTCCTGCGATGTTTGGCGTGCATGCGAAATAGAGGGTCTGCATATCCAAGCCTCCATGAAGGTTTAATCCAGATAAATTGAGATTTGATCTCTGCTTCCATTGCTAATCAAGTAAAAATTTGATCCTTAATTATGTAGAAGAATAAAAAATTTTTTAGATGTAACCTGGGCAATCAAAGGAGAAATAGTTTCTTTCCCTTCAGGAAGCAGTCTGGATGAAGAAGTTCATCATCGAATTGGATGTAGTTTCTGAGATTGAACATCCTGTACCACTTTATTGTGATAACACTGGGGCTGTAGCTTAAGCTAAGGATCCAAGGTTTCATCAGAAATCCAAGCACATTCTAAGATGCTTCTACCTTATTCAAAAATTATTAAAAATTATATCCTAAAATCAATCGTATGATGATTAAGTACCTCTTTATATATGAATTATTGATTAATAAATAAAAAATATTTTATTTTTTTTCATCACAAAGTTATATCTTCTTTGTAGAACTCTTGTGTTGTGATGAAGTCCTTAGAACTATGTTAATGAATGATAAAGAGAGGATTTATCATATAATACTTAAACATATTTGGGACCAAATGATACGTCATTATAGGATGATGACGTTTATCGAGTGGAGGTCATTGTGTGACATATGGGCTGATTGTCCTCTTAACTAAGGAGTATGGTGACATTGGTATAGTATATAGGTGAGATATAGGAGTACATCGTCACTAAATAAGTGTCTTATCTGCTGAGCATTCTGCTGTCAAGAGCTGCTCGCGAAGCATATGGGCATAAGTATCTCTCAGACTTGAGATCACCATAGTAACTTGCAAGCAACTCACTATGCTTTGGTGTCAGACTATCTGGATTTCTAATGTAGTGACGGAAGGCTACTGGATACAGTCAAGTACTTGCGAAGTTTGTATGTGGATCAAGATAGGATTGATCCCTTTGGATTATTAGAGCTGATGTATCACTGTATTTTAATTTAGTAAAATCTTGGCTAGGATAATTCATAAGATGGATTTGAAAGGTTGAAATACAATATGGATGAAACACTCTCGGTTGATAGTTAACCTAAGATCATCCTAGACCATTTAGGATCAAAGGATGAATTATGCGATAACCATATGCATAGATTCTAAAATATTTTTTTATGATAATTTGACCTATCTGGATATTGAAAATCATTACTAGATGGTATCTTGATTAGTACAGGAATCGATTTCTGTGCTACTGGCTTAGTGTTGGATCTATGGAGTCACGCACGCAAGTCAGATAAAGTAGGAAAGTATTGGCCTATGTTTGTGTGTACAATTTTGAAGTACTTGACTTGATTGAACATATAAGCTAACTTGATTGAGAATTGAGTTATGGGTCAAACGGGATTGAAGAGTTGACTATGTCTAGCTAGCACTACACATGAAGTTCAGGTTTAATCTTGAAGATGAATAGTTTCTGATCTATGATCCATAAAGTCTATGAGAGATTAGATTTAAATATTAATTAATTTTAAATTAGATCTAAATTAATTAGACTTAATTGGGCTTAAAATTTTAAGTTAGACTTAGTTCTAAGTTTTAAAGAGTTTAAGATTGACAGTCTTTCGAAATTATTTCGAACCAGTTTCGAATTGGATTCGAATTGGATCTTTTTTGGATGAGATCTTTGGAGTCCTACTTGCACTAAGATTTTCCTCACTCCTTAGCTGACCAACACCTGGTATGGTGCTGGTTGTGGGCGTCCCATGTTGGTGTGGGAATGGGTGCATTGTGGGCGCCTTATTTGATTCCTATCCTATCTCATATAGGAGTCCTTCTTTCATAAGTAGTGGACTAATTCAAAGCATGTTTGAATTATAAGTCCTATACTTATTGTTGGATTTTGGTGGGACAGCATGTGGGAAAATTCAGTGCATGGATAAAATGGTAATTTTAAAACTTTTTCAAAATCATAATTTTACAGTGAAAAAATATTAATTAATCTAATTAATTAACATGAATTTACCCGACACTAGGATCTAAATATGATATATAGCATGCATGTATTTAAATTTGAAATTCAAATTTGCACAATAAACACTTTATTGTAATGTGTTCAGAACATAATACCTTTATGCGGGTAGTAGATCACCGCAATCTGATCACCGTTGGGAGAGTCTGATCATCACGATGCAGCCACACAGTGTGTCTGACCTTTGTGGATCATCCACACGAAGCTCTCGATCTGATCGACTCCTCACGAGTGCTAGCTCGTTGTAGAGCCCTTTTGACGGCCGATGCTGATCAAACTCCTTCGATCGATGTTTGTCAATTCTTCGGATGCTCCAGATCATCAACAGACATGCTTGAGAGGATGTTGAAGATCTCTCTGAGATTTTGTGGGCTCACGACACTCGTAGCTCACTTTCTCACTTCCCGAACCCCAGGCTAAAACTCTAGGAAACTCACCAGAAACCTTGCCCCCACTTTTCTTTCTTTTCTTTCTTTTTCTCTTGAAAGGATATGGACTTTCTTCTCATGCACAAGACTTCTCACGCCTTAGAATTTTTCTCCAAAAATCTTCTTCTTGCATGCCCCACTCTTCTCCTCCTTTTATAACAACGTCAAACGTCTTATCCAAAAGAAAGGATAAAGATGAGTAATTGCACATTTGAATTCAAATCAAATTTTAAATTCAAATGGACACCAACTCATCCCTTATCCACTAAAGGCATGAGGCATGGCTTAAATTGTGCATAGAGTGATTTCATGAGAAATCTTTTCTCATGTAATAAATGAGGCGTAAAAAAAGGGATAAGGTGCAAAGATTGATTGCCCATTCAAATTCAAACTTTATTTTGAATTTGAATGGCCAACCAATCATCCTTATCCATTCATATGGCACATTAAAGTGGGCCGTGGAGAGGGCTTGGCATGAGGAAAAAATTCATGAGAAGTTCCTTCTCATGAATTCAAATGGGTGCAATGGAAGTGAGGTGGCGCATGGAGATTGGGTCAAGGTGGTTTAATTATTTAAACCAACCTAATTGAATCAAATAAGTTAGGTCCAATTAGACTAATTTAAATCCAACTTAATTAGGCTTAATTAGGCTCAATAAAATCCTAATCAAATCAGGAATTGACTAAGCCCAACCCCTGATCAAATCAGGGACCAAACCATCTTGACGATTAGGTCAACTCAACCTAAATGGGTCAAACCCAACTGAATCCAATTCAATTGAACTTGATCCAAAAATAATTACTCAATCAAATTGAGTTAATTAATGATCAAATTACTAATTAAACCTCTCATAAATACTGAGTCCAAATTCGATGGGCAATCGGACATCAGAATTCATCGATATGTAATCCTGATCGAAAAGTCCCAACCAGTGGGACTCTTGACCCCGATACCCATAATGTGTGAAACTCATGATCAGAGAATCCTGATTCTCGATCACTGAGTCCCAAACATGTAGGATTCTACATCAGCCATCAGATCAGATAGGAACCTCTAATGTGTGTGACCCCGCAGGTTCGAACCTAAGCCGGTAGCACAGTAACCAATTTCTGTACTAATCGAAGTGATCATCTAGCAATGGTACCCGACGTCTGGATAGGTCGAAGAGTTGCAATCGCAACACTCAGAGCCTACATGAATATGGTTACTGTATAATTCATCCTTTTGACCCTTGTATTTAGGACGACTCAGGGTTAAACTGTCAACCCTGATCAGATCATCCGAATCATGCTCAACTCAAACAGTCCTGTGACTCCTCACAAGGACTACCCTGGCCAAGGTTTTGCTAAATTGAAACAGGACTGTACACAGCTGCTAAACTGGAGTGGTCAATCCCATTTTGACACACGCACCGATAAGTCAAGTACTTGACTACACCCAACAGCCTTCCATCACTGAATTAAAAATTCAGATAGTCCAGTGTCTAAGTACAGTGAGTTGCTTGCAAGTCACCGTGGCGGTCTCAGGTCAGAGGGATATTTATACCCATATTCCATCGGAGCAAATCTTGACAGCAGAAATAGCTCCGAAGTCGGTCATGTTCAGTGCAGATGTACTCTTACATCTCACCTGTATGCCATACCAGTATCTCCACACTCATTGGTTAAGAGGACAACCAACCTATATGGCACACAACGACCTATGCTTGATAAACATTATCATCCTTGGTAACAACGTATCATTTGGTCACGAACAGATTTAAGGACTAAATGATAAATCCTCCTTTGTCGAGTCTAAATAGTCCTAAGGACTTCACCACAACATTGGAGTTTATTAGAAGATGAAATATTTTGTGATGAAAAATACCAAAATAATTTTTATTAATTCATAATTCATGTACAAATACAAAAATGAGCACAACCGTCAACAGGTTGATGATTGACTTTGGGACACTATTCCCAACAATCTCCCACTTGGCCTAAAGCCAATCGGTGCAGTATCTAATACCCATTTTCGACTTGTAGTTGTCGAACTCCTTCACCGCAAGGGCTTTAGTGAATGGGTCAGCCAGGTTCTCCTTTCCGTAGATCTTCAGAAGATCGACGTCACCTCGATCCATAATTTTCTGGATGAGATGGTAGCGGTGCAGAATATGCTTCATCCGTTGGTGTGCCTTGGGTTCCTTAGCCTGAGCAATGGCTCCAGAGCTATCACAGTAGAGCAGAACTGGACCAACAAGGGAGGGTGCTACTTCGAGCTCGGTGATGAATTTCCTCAGCCACACCGCTTCTTTGGCAGCATCTGATGCAGCGACATACTCCACCTCGCAAACTGAATCAGCCATTGTGTGCTGCTTGGAACTTTTCCGGCAGATAGCCCCACCATTAAGGGTAAAAATAAATCCTGACACACTTTTGCTGTCATCGTGATCAGACTGGAAACTAGAGTCTGTAAACCCTATAAGTCTCAAGTCCGATTCACCATAAACAAGCCACTGATCCTTAGTATTTCTTAAATACTTCAGGATGGTTTTAACAACCTTCCAGTGATTCTCCCCTGGATCAGATTGGTATCTACTCACTACCCTTAGTGAGTATGCCACATCTGGTCGTGTACATGTCATGGCGTACATGATAGATCCCACTGCCGAAGCATATGGAATTCTACCCATACGCTCTCTCTCTTGAGGTGTTATCGGACAATCCCTCTTTGAGAGAGAAATTTTATGGCCTATCGGAAATAGCCTTTCTTGGAATTCTCCATGCTGAACCTCTTCAGCATAGTATCAATGTACGTGGACTGAGATAAACCAAGCAACCTTTTAGATCTATCCCTATAGATCCTCATCCCTAGGATGTAGTAAGCTTCTCCCAGATCCTTCATGGAGAATTGTGACGACAGCCAAATCTTTATTCCCTGTAATGCAGGGACATCATTCTCGATTAAGAGAATGTCATCCACATACAATACAAGAAATATTACTACTGGACCATTAGCTCACTTATAAATGCATGGCTCTTCTCCATTCTTAACGAAGCCATACGTCTTGATCGTCTTATCAAAACGTATGTTTCAATTCCGTGATGCCTGCTTAAGTCCATAAATGGACCTCTGTAGCCTACACACCTTAGACTCATCTGTGGATGTGAATCCTTCAGGTTGTATCATATACACCTCTTCATCCAGCTCTCCGTTTAGGAAAGCTGTCTTCACATCCATCTGCCAGATTTCATAGTCCAGATGGGCAGCTATTGTAAGCATAATCCGAATGGATTTGAGCATTGCCACAGGAGAAAATGTCTCATCATAGTCTATACCATAACATTGACGATATCCCTTGGCAACCAGACGGGCTTTATAGGTTTCCACCTTTCCATCTGCGCCTCTCTTCCTCTTGAAGACCCACTTACACCCTATGGGTTTTACTCCTTCGGGTGGGTCAACCAATGTCCACACATCGTTGACCTTCATAGACTCCATTTTGAATTTTATGGCCTCCAGTCATTTCTCAGAGTCGGGTCTCTGCATTGCATCCATGTAGGTGATCGGATCCTCATCATTTTCATCAAGTTTGATAGGATCGCCATCTCGGACCAAGAAACCATAGTATCTGTCCGGTTGACGTGGTACTCTACCAGATCGCCTTAAGGGTGCTTGAACAATGGGCTCCGGATCTGATCTAACCAAATTTGATTCAGGTTCAGCAACTTGTGTCGATTTTTTCACCTGTCGAACTTCGTCAAGTTCGATCTTAGAGGCAACAGTCCATTCACCAAGGAACTCCTTTTCCAAAAAGATTGCCTTAAGGTTGACAAATACTTTTTGCTCATCAGCTAGGTAGAAGTAATACCCTTTGGTCTCTTTTGGGTACCCTATAAAATTATACTTGTCAGACCTAGGTCCAAGCTTGTCCGTAATTAAACGTTTAACATTAGCCGGACACCCCCAAACCCTAAGGTGCGAGAGTATAGGCTTACGTCCTATCCATATCTCATATGACATTTTGATTACAGACTTACTTGGAACTCTATTTAGAAGGTAACAAGCCGATTCGAGCGCATATCCTCAGAGGAAGATCGGCAGACCAGCAAACCCCATCATGGATCGAACCATATCCAACAAGGTCCGATTCCTCCTTTCAGATACACCATTATATTGTGGTGTTCCAGGAGGAGTCCACTGAGAGAGAATCCCATTCTCCCCAAGATATGTCAGAAAATCATTGGAAAGGTATTCACCTCCTCAATCAGATCGAAGAGTTTTAATACACTTTTCAGTTTGTTTTTCTACCTCATTTCGGAATAGTTTGAACATTTCAAACGACTCCAATTTATGCTTCATTAAATAGACATACCCATACCTCGATAGGTCATCTGTGAAGGTTATGAAGTAGAAATATCCACCTCTTGCACTTAAGCTCATGGGTCCACATATATCAGAATGTTCCAAACCCAAGAGTTCACTGGCTCGTTCACCTTTTCCAGTAAAAGGTGATTTGGTCATTTTACCAAGAAGACAGGACTCACAGGTTGGAAGTGATTCACAATCACCAACTTCAAGAATTCCTTCTTGAGCCAACCTGTTTATCCTGTTCTTATTGATATGACCTAGCCTACAGTGCCAAAGGTAGACTTCTGACACATTATCTATTCTAGGGCATTTATCGAAGGTTTGAACCACATTAACAGGTTGTGATAGAAAGTAAATTTCATTATTAAGTTGTCCAACAAATATTGTAACACCATTCAAAATGATATTGCAAACGTTTCTTTTTGTTAAAAATTGATAACCGTTCATGGCCAAAAGGCCTACAGAAATAATATTTAATAAAAAGCTTGGACAATAGTGATATTCACTCAGAATTATATTTTGAGAATTGATTACAAGGTTCATGATTCCTAATGCTAGAACTGAAACTTTGCTTCCATCTCCAACGTTCAGGAATCTATCGCCTTCATCAAATCTCTTACTGACCTGCAGACCCTGCATCAAATTGCAAATATGATAAGGGCTTCCGGTATCCAATACCCAGGCAGTAGTATCACAAATGAAAAAGTTGCAAGGTGTTATCATATAAGTACCTTGCTTCTTCTTCGGCCTATTCGGGTCCAGGGAGGCAATGTATAGAGGACAGTTCCTCTTCCAGTGCCCCTGCTTCTTGCAAAAGAAGCACTCCGTCTGGCTCTGATCGGGCTTGCATTTCTTGGTCTGACCCTGTGCAGACATCCCAGCATGCAGCTGCACCTTCTTATTCTTCTTCTTCTTGTTCTTCTTCTTCCCTTTCTTAAAGGGTCGACGACCAGAAGAAGACCCTCCCACTACATTCACCGACTCCTTATGGAGCTAGTGATCCTTCTCAAAGTTTTGCAGCAACCCCAACAAGCCGTGGTAGTTCACTGCAGGCTTTGTCATCCAAAAATGAGTAAGGAAGGGGAGGAAAGACTTGGGTAATGAATTAAGGATCGTATCCTTACTGTTATAGCCCAAACCAAACCCAATCTAGCCAGACCCAAGCCCATTCAAAAAAAAAAAAAAAAAATAGAAGAAAAATCGGGAAGAAGACTCCCGATAGGAGTCTTCTTCTCTGACGAGATCCGGGTAAATTAGGAGTCCTAGGACCTCTCAAAGTCCAAGGGCCCTCTATAAGAAGACCTCCTCTTTTCCTAGAAACCCAACATCGGCCCCCTTCCTCTCTCTTTCTCCCTGTTTTTTTCGATCGGAGCTGTGGACACCATTTTGATTCTCGCCGTGATTGCCTGTCGGTGGGGTCACCGGAGGCCGAGGTGAGTCTTCCTCTTCTTCCCCTCTTCCTTCCCCTTCCTCCCGTGCCCTTGTGCGTGGCTGCCGACGACAGGAGTCACTGATTTTCGATCAGAAAAAGGGACCTCTATTTTGGTCTCTTTTTTCCATGGATTTTTTGGTGCCGACGATCGCAATCGACCGCCGGCCATACCTCTCTGTGACTGGGGGAATGGCCCCCCTCTGTCACCGGCCTCCGCTGCGGTGGTCGTGGCCTGAACGGCCCGGCACAAGGAGGGGACCGTCGGTCCCCTGTTCGGCCTGGAAGAAGCCCAAGAAAAAAAAAAGAAAAGAGAAAGAAGAAGAAAAAGAGAAAAAGAAAAGAAAAGGAAAGAAAAAAGAAGAAAAAGAAGAAAAAGAAAAGAAAAGAAAAGAAAAAAAAATAAAAATAAAAATAAAAAATATATATATATATATTTATATATATATATAAATAAATAATAATAATAATAATAATAAATGATGAGAGAGAGAGTTTCTCTCTCTTCTTTCAGTCTGAACCCTTACTTTCTCTCTCTGAAATTGAACTTTCTCTCTCTAAAATTTTCTCTCTCTAGGTTGTTTCTCTCTCTTGATGGATTTCTCTCTCTCTAAAGTTATTCCTCTAGGATTAGCGTAGTGGAAGGCTTCATCTGATGATTTTGATCGAGTTTAGGGAAGAGTCTGATTTTAAGTGAGATTTTGATTTGGGATCTGTTTAGATTGAATTTTGAATTAAAATTAATATAAAAAATATAATTTTGGATAATAGGCACGGAAGAATCTCCTAGAAGTTAGTCGATTTGTTCATTCAGTGCTCCGTAAAAGGTAAGTAATGAATCATCTTCTCGAGATATTTTATATTTATTCTAAAAATAAATAATTATTCTCTGAAATTATGCATGATTTATGAAATTATGTTTTGAAAGAAAAGTGCATTTGAAATATTATAGTACGTCAATTATGCACACGTTCAGTGAAAAAAATTATGATATATTATGGTACAAAGTGTTTTGATACAGATCGGATTTATGCTCTCAACCTAACTATGTTTCAGTGGGCCCCGCCAATGGGGATTATATATTGATACTCAGTGGACCTTGCTAGTGGGGGTTGTGCGCTGGTGTTTGTGGACCCTGCAAGTGGGGGTTGTGCGCTGGTATTTATGGACCCTGCCAGTGGGGGTTGTGCACTGGTATTCTGTGGACCCCGCCAATGGGGGTAAACGTTGGTCATAGTCGAGGTTGTTGAGTTACGAGTGTTTTGAATCGAATCGGATTTATGATTATATTATATATGAATATTTGAAAATATTGGATTTGCATTAAATCAGTATAAAATATATTTTTATGTTTAATTGCAATATTATTCTTGAAAATTTGATAATATCTGAATTATCTAGTTGAGATATTTGTTACTTACTGGGCTATCTAGCTCATTACCTTTCTTTCTATTTTTCAGATTCAGATAATTAATTTCGAGCGTGGGAAGAAATATTGGGACAGAGCTTTTAGCGGCGAGATTTAGCATTGTCAACTTCATTGAATTTAGATCTATTATTTTATTTTTAGTAAAATTTTATTGGATGTAAGACATTTGATTTAAATTACTTGAATCAAAGTTGAATAATAATTATTTGAATTTATTCCGCTGTGATGCATTGATATCGTGATGAGATGCCTTGCATGCTTATGGAGAGAGTTCTTCATGAGTATGCGGCGGTTGCCGCGACCCTCGATTCACAATCTCGGGTTGGGGGCGTGATAATTAATATGGTATCAGAGCATAAGTGGATAAATTATGACACATAGAATTAGACATAGTATGAGTGTAGGTGGGTAAACATTAGAAATATTGGGACGATAAAGTATGAGCATCATAATAAACCTATCCTAACAAATAGATAACTGAATCTAATAAAGTTTTACTACTACAAGGTTACCATGCCTCCCCGTAGAATGACAAGAACTACTCAAAGAATTGCAAGAGAGACATCACAACCACGGGATGGTAGCACTCCCCATCTGACCAGTGGCACCCCTCAGGAGGAGGGAGTCGTAGATCCTAATGGGAGTACTTCGAGAGCACGTCAAGAACCAGATATGGCTCAGTTAATGCAGATCCTAATTAGGATGGTACAAGCACAATAACAAATACAGCAGCAAATGTTTGAACAACAGCAGATACAACGAGATACACAACAACATCAGCATCCACCACCACAACATGGAGAGCAACCAGTACAACGAATAATATTTTAGAATTTAAAAAGCTTGCTCCTCCAGCTTTCAAGGGGACTACTGAACCTTTGGAGGCTGATAACTGGATAATGGAGATGGAGAAGGCCTTCGCTGTCCAAGAGTGTCTTGATGAAGAAAAGATTCGATATGCAGCTTATTTACTACAAGGAGAAGCATACAACTGGTGTCAGCGACTACAGTGCAAGTATGAACAAGACGACGAAATACTTACCTGGGAAAGATTTCGGGTTGCATTCTACGATCAATATTTTCCTCGGAGTATAAGGATCCAGAAAGAGCAAAAGTTTATTTATTTGAAGCAAAAGGGTATGAGTGTGACTGAATATGAAGCAAAATTTACAGAGTTAGCAAAATTTGCTTCTAGATTAGTGGATGGTGAGCAAGAACGTGTTCACAAGTTTGAGATGGGATTGAGAACTAAGATTCGAAAACAAGTGGTTCCATATGAATTGACAACTTATGCAGATGTGGTAAATGAAGCACTGATAATTGAAAGAGAAGTCAATGAAGAACATATGGAAAGGGAAAGAAAGCAAAGAAAGAGAGCAAAATCAAATGATACACAAGGGCAGAATAATAAAAACATCAAAAGATCAGCTAAGGGAGCAGTAGACAATAAGACTCAACAGATTGATGGTGAGCCGTGCTCCAGATATGGCAAAAATCATGCAGACAAAGATTGCTATTGGAATACAGGTGCTTGCTTCAAATGTGGTCAGATGGATCATAAAATTGCTAGTTGCCCACTAAATACAGAAAATCAAGTTGGTCAAAGAACTCATGAAGGACAACATAAGGGTGGTGGACAGATTTCTAAAACTCAGGGAAGAATGTATGCGCTTACTCAATAGAATGCACAGGCTTCCAATACAATGGTGACAGGTATGAAAAATTTCGAGGATGAAATTTTTTTTAGGGGTGAAGAATATTATAGCCCAAACCAAACCCAATCCAGCCAGACCCAAGCCCATTCAAAAAAAAAAAAAATAGAGGAAAAATCGGGAAGAAGACTCCCGATAGGAGTCTTCTTCTCCGGCGAGATCCGGGCAAATTAGGAGTCCTAGGACCTCTCGAAGTCCCAGGGCCCTCTATAAGAAGACCTCCTCTTTTTTTAGAAACCCAACATCGGCCCCCTTCCTCTCTCTTTCTCCCTATTTTTTTCGATCGGAGCCGCGGACACCATTTTGATTCTCGCCGTGATTGCCCGCCGGTGGGGTCACCGGAGGCCGAGGTGAGTCTTCCTCTTCTTCCCCTCTTCCTTCCTCTTCCTCCCGTGCCCTTGTGCGCGGCTGCCGGCGATGGGAGTCACCGATTTTCGATCGAAAAAAGGGACCTCTGTTTTGGTCTCTTTTTCCCATGGATTTTCTGACACCGATGATCGCAATCGACCATCGGCCATACCTCTCTGTGACCGGGGGAATGGCCCCCCTCTACTGTCGGCCTCCGCCACGGCGGTCGTGGCCTGAACAGCCCGGCACAAGGAGGGGACCGTCGGTCCCCTGTTCGGCCTGGAAGAAGCCCAAGAAAAAAAAAGAAAAGAGAAAGAAGAAGAAAAAGAGAAAAAGAAAAGAAAAGGAAAGAAAAAAGAAGAAAAAGAAAAGAAAAGAAAAGAAAAGAAAAGAAAAAAAATAAAAATAAAAATAAAAATAAATATATATATATTTATATATATATAAATAAATAAATAAATAAATAAATAATAATAATAATAATAATAAATGATGAGAGAGAGAGTTTCTCTCTCTTCTTTCAGTCTGAACCCTTACTTTCTCTCTCTAAAATTAAACTTTCTCTCTCTACTTTCTCTCTCTAAAATTTTCTCTCTCTAGGTTATTTCTCTCTCTTGATGGATTTCTCTCTCTCTAAAGTTATTCCTCTAGGATTAGCGTAGTGGAAGGCTTCATCTGATGATTTTGATCGAGTTTAGGGAAGAGTCTGATTTTAAGTGAGATTTTGATTTGGGATCTGTTTAGATTGAATTTTGAATTAAAATTAATATAAAAAATATAATTTTGGATAATAGGCACGGAAGAATCTCTTAGAAGTTAGTCGATCTGTTCATTCAGTGCTCCGTGAAAGGTAAGTAATGAATCATCTTCTCGAGATATTTCATATTTATTCTGAAAATAAATAATTATTCTCTAAAATTATGCATGATTTATGAAATTATGTTTTGAAAGAAAAGTGCGTTTGAAATATTATGGTACGTCGATTATGCACACATTCAGTGAGAAAAATTATGATATATTATGGTACAAAGTATTTTGATACAGATCGGATTTATGCTCTCAGCCTAACTATGTTTCAGTGGGCCCCGCCAATGGAGATTATATGTTGGTACTCAGTGGACCCTGTCAGTGGAGGTTGTGCGCTGGTGTTTGTAGATCCTGCCAGTGGGGGTTGTGCGCTGGTATTCTGTGGACCCCGCCAATGGGGGTTAAACGTTGATCATAGTCGAGGCTGTTGAGTTACGAGTGTTTTGAATCGAATTGGATTTATGATTATATTATATGTGAATATTTGAAAATATTGGATTTGCATTAAATCAGCATGAAATATATTTTTATGTTTAATTGCAATATTGTTCTTGAAAATTTGATAATATCTGAATTATCTAGTTGAGATATTTGTTACTTACTGGGCTGTCTAGCTCATTACCTTTCTTTCTATTTTTCAGATTCAGATAATTAATTTCGAGCGTGGGAAGAAATATTGGGACAGAGCTTTTAGCGGCGAGATTTAGCATTGTCAACTTCATTGAATTTAGATCTATTATTTTATTTTTAGTAAAATTTTATTGGACGTAAGATATTTGATTTAAATTACTTGAATCAAAGTTGAATAATAATTATTTGAATTTATTCCGCTGTGATGCATGGATATCGTGATGAGATGCCTTGCATGCTTATGGAGAGAGTTCTTCATGAGTATGCAGTGGTTGCCGCGACCCTCGATTCACAATCTCGGGTCGGGGGCGTGACACTTACCGAGCTGCTCGTGCAAGGGAAAGCCCAGTTTACTTAGGTGCTCAATCATTTCGATCATGTACAGTACATGATCAGTGACTGAGGCTCCATCCCTCATCCGAGCATTAAAAATGGCACAACTAGTTTTGTGCCTTTCAACGTCGTCAGGCGTGCTAAAGGAGTCGTTCAATATTTGAAGCATCTCCTGTGGCTGGGCGTTCTCGAACTTACGACTGAACTCATCATTCATTGCTGCCAGCATAATGCACCGAACAGTGGTGCGATCGTTGAGCCACTTTTGGTAAGTGTCTCGGACCACCCCTCTAGCGTTCGGAGCTGACTCCTCAGGTGCCGGATCAGTTACTACATAAAGGATCCACTCATGCTCAAGGATGATTTTTAATTTTCGATACCAGCTATCGAAATTAGATCCCATGAGCTTGTCATTATCTAATAATGACCGGAGCGAAAGGGTAGTGGCCATAGCTGCATAAAGGAAAACCAGACCTATATTAGTACATAAATTATTAATACTAAAGACTTGAACTTTAGTTTAAAGTTTCTCCCAGTATTTTTCGAACTGGTAGCCTCAACCTCCAATTCTATGAATTACTTTAATTTCTTAGTGGATACTAGAATCCACATAGACTACACATGAGCCCAACTTTGGTTGGTCAACCCATGTGCATCTATGGGTAGGTTCATAACCAGTTGTTTCTCTAAACAACTTCTAGTAATTGATTTTGCCCCAGAACCTAATTAGTAGGCTTTGGCTTCCACTGAAAAGATCTGGTTAGGTCCAACCATTAACATGATTTGATTTGGTAAATCGGACCAATAAATGATCAGGCCCGACTTTGGTCGGCCAACCTGATCACCATCAGAAAGACTCAAACCAAATTATCATATTATGAATGATAATTCCATTAGTCAATAAGCACCAGGCCTTTGGGCCTCCAATGATTATTAAACTAATGGACTCATTATCACTCACTTAATGGGAGGCTATGACTTAGTTATCAATATAACATAATCATTTTTAGGGACCTAATAATTTTTTTTTTGAAAATTTTATTAAAGGATAGATGAGAAGAAAATATCCAGCCAATTTCAATCCTCCCACTAACTTCACCAAGTCAGATTAAAAAGGATTTAATTAAAGCTGGCATTAGGAGCACCTAAATCAATCAAACTGATTTACCTAATGACATGGGTGAGCCCTAATCACCAAGTGATCTAATCAAAACCTAATTCACCAGGTTGGCCAGGTAAGTGAGATCAGTGGTGGGGATAAGCCATTAACTCATCAGAGATCAAATCACTGCGAGTAGCTCCTGCTTAAAAACCACTGGTCAAACTGCCAAACTTACCTTAGACACAAACCGATTCATTAGTTTTAATTTGATCAACTTAGTAAATAGAGTTCCACCGTGTAGCCATGAATTAAGTCCATCTTGGTCTAGTTAAAGACATGGACCCATTCAACTACAACTATTGGAGTTGAGTCTAGAGTATCCTTGACCTAATCTAATTCAATTTTTGATTAGATTTGACCAATTACTCTAATTTAGTCCATTTCTTTAAGCTAACCTTAGGTCTAACCCAATTATGGACCTAATCCATCTAACCCATTGACCCACAAGTTTATGCAATTGTCTTAGGTCTTAATTCACAATTCTAGACCTACTAGACAACACTTAATTCTTTTAATTAAGTATTTGGGCTGATGGGTCAGGGTTTGACATTTCAAAAATAATTTTTAAATTTGAAAGGTTTTATTTTTTGTTCACCAAATATGTTGACTCATTTCACAAATAGATCAGTACATTTCATAAATAGCAATCCTATTGCTAATTATATAATAGAAAATAACTCAATCAAAATAAATCATGAATATTCCTTTAGATCTAATCTAATACATTCATGATAAATTTTACAATTGAACCTTTACAATTAATTCTTTTCACTGCTTCATCTGCATGGGATATAATTGCAGCGGCACCCCTACCAGCATAGGAGACCCCATCGAATGGGAGGAGAGGGCCTTTAAATCTTACTTTTCTCCTATGACCGGACGGCCATGGCAACCAACCCAATTCGATTACTTGCTACTTGGATCAAGTATATCTAAATATACTAATTTTAAAATTTAAATTTCAAATTTTAAATTTTGAATTTCAAATTTCAAACAAATTTCAAATTTCAAATTTTTAAATTTCAAATTTTGAATTTTAAATTTTGAATTTTAAATTTTGAATTTTAAATTTGAAATTTCAACCAAATTTTAAATTTTGAATTTCAAATTTTTAAATTTTGATTTTTGAATTTCAAATTTCAAAATTCAAAATTTAAATTTTGAATTTCAAATTTTTGAATTTTAAATTTCGAACAACTTTCAAAATTCAAATTTAAAATTTTTGAATTTCAAATTTTAAATTTAAATTTTTAGATTATAACTTAATCTACGCATGCAAATATATATATCATATCTAAGAACCCGCTCTGATACCATTTGTGGGGAAATTCAGTGCAGGGATAAAATGATAATTTTAAAACTTTTTCAAAATCATGATTTTACTGTGAAAAAATATTAATTAATCTAATTAATTAATATAAATTTACCCTACACTAAGATCTAAATATGATATATAGCATGCATGCATTTAAATTTGAAATTTGAATTTGAATAATAAACACTTTATTGTAATATGTTCAGAACACAATACCTTTGTGCGGATAGTAGATTGCTGCAATCTGATCACCGTCGGGAGAGTCTGATCATCGCGACATAGCCACACAATGTGTCTGGCCTCTGCAGATCGTTCACACGAAGCTCTCGGTCTGATCGACTCCTCACGAGTGCTAGCTCATTGTAGAGCCCTTTTGACGGTCGATGCTGATCGAACTCCTTCGATCGATGTTTGTCGATTCTTCGGATGCTCCAGATCATCAACAGATATGCTTGAGAGGATGTTGAAGATCTTTCTAAGATTTTGTGGGCTCACGACACTCGTAGCTCACTTTCTCACTTCTCAAACCCCAGGCTAAAACTCTAGGGAACTCACCAGAAACCTTGCACCCACTTTTCTTTCTTTTCTTTCTTTTTCTCTTGGAAGGATATGGACTTCCTTCTTATGCACAAGACTTCTCACGCTCAAAATTTTTCTTCAAAAATCTTCTTCTTGCATGCCCCACTCTTCTCCTCTTTTTATAACAACGTCAAACGTCTTATCCAAAAGAAAGGATAAAGATGAGTAATTGCACATTTGAATTCAAATCAAATTTTGAATTCAAATAGACACCAACTCATCCCTTATCCACTAAAGGCATGAGGCATGGCTTAAATTGTGCATGGAGTGATTTCATGAGAAATCTTTTCTCATGTAATAAATGGAGCGTAAAAAAAGGGATAAGGCGCAAAGATTGATTGTCCATTCAAATTCAAACTTTATTTTGAATTTGAATGGCCAACCAATCATCCTTATCCATTCATATGGCACATTAAAGTGAGGCATGGAGAGGGCTTGGTGTGAGGAAAAAATTCATGAGAAGTTTCTTCTCATGAATTCAAATGGGTGCAATGGAAGTGAGGTGGCGCATGGAGATTGGGTCAAGGTGGTTTAATTATTTAAACCAACCTAATTGAACCAAATAAGTTAGGTCCAATTAGACTAATTTAAACCCAACTTAATTAGGTTTAATTAGGCTCAATAAAATCCTAATCAAATCAGGAATTGACTAAGCTTAACCCCTGATCAAATCAAGGACCAAACCATCTTGATAATTAGGTCAACTCTTAACCTAATCGGGTCAAACCCAACTGAATCCAATTCAATTGGACTTGATCCAAAAATAATTACTCAATCAAATTGAGTTAATTAGTGATCAAATTACTAATTAAACCTCTCATAAATACTGAGTCCAAATTCGATGGGCAATCGGGCATCAGAATTCATCGATATGTAACCCTGATCGAAAAGTCCCAACCAGTGGGACTCTTGACCCCGGTACCCATAATGTGTGGAACTCATGATCAGAGAATCCTGATTTTCGATCACTGAGTCCTAAATATGTAGGATTTTACATCAGCTATCAGATCAGATAGAAACCTCTAATGTGTGTGACCCCGCAGGTTCGAACCTAAGTCGGTAGCACAGGAACCAATTCCTGTACTAATCGAAGTGACCATCTAGCAATGGTACCTGATGTTCGGATAGATCGAAGAGTCACAATCGTAACACTCAGAACCCACATGAATATGGTTACTGTATAATTTATTCTTTTGACCCCTGTGTTTAGGACGACTCAGGGTTAAACTGTTAACCCTGATCAGATCATCCGAATCGTGCTCAAGTCAAACAGTCCTGTGACTCCTCACAAGGACTACCCTAGCCAAGGTTTTGCTAAATTGAAATATGACTGTACACAGCTGCTAAACTGGAGTGGTCAATCCCATCTTGACACACGCACCGACAAGTCAAGTACTTGACTACATCCAGCAGCCTTCCATCATTGAATTAAAAATTCAGGTAGTCCAATGCCTAAGTGTAGTGAGTTGCTTGCAAGTCACCGTGGCGGTCTCAGGTCGGAGGGATATTTATATCCATATTCCATCGGAGCAAATCTTGACAGCAGAAATAGCTCTGGAGTCAGTCACGTTCAGTGCAGATGTACCCTTACATCTCACCTGTATGCCATACCAGTGTCTCTACACTCATTAGTTAAGAGGACAACCAACCTATATGGCACACAACGACCTATGCTTGATAAACGTTGTCATCCTTGGTAACAATGTATCATTTGGTCGCGAATAGATTTAAGGACTAAATGATAAATCCTCCTTTGTCGAGTCTAAATAGTCCTAAGGACTTCACCACAACATAGGAGTTCATTAGAAGATGAAACATTTTATGATGAAAAATACCAAAATAATTTTTATTAATTTATAATTTATGTATAAATATAAAAATGAGTACAACCATCAATAAGCTGATGATTGGCTTTGGGATACTATTCCCAACACAGCAGAAGTGCTAGGTGTTTAAAATTTTCATTCAAAATACCTGACGCACCAAGAACCCTAATGCCAGAAATCCTTGACTATAACAATCAAAGCATAATTAATATAAACTTTGATAAGAAGAATACCTGTAGTGATAGTCCTAATTTCTATGATGCATCCAAGTATCCACCCTCCAATGGTGATCCACATAAAAATCAGACCAAAGACAGCGCTCCTCCTTTATCTTGCTTCAAGAGTTCGAGCCCCTAGAACTCGACTAGCCTCGTATTAGTCAGGTTTCTTCAAGAACCTGACTCGACCCTCTTAGAACCTCCTCTAGACTTTTAAATCTTCTTCTTTAGGACCTTCCCAACCCTTATCTAAATTTGATTAAGTTTTGTCTTAAATCCCAAAATCTTGTCCTAAAACTAAGATGGGTTGTAAGAGAGAAAGGAGAGCAACGGAGACAAAATTGAAAAGCAGACTGAATTGCACTGAACACTTGATGCACTGCCCAATTTATAGCGATCAGAGGGACATCAAATGTAAGGACACACCCCATCCAAAAGGCCTATTTGATCTGAATATCAAAGATAAGAGATCCTTCAAGCAAAAGGACTCTTATCAATGATACATTGATCAGCACATCCACTTGCTCACACAACCAAAGAAGGGATGTTTTCGCACCCCTTCTCAAATCAAAAAAATCCAAAACTTGCCATGTGGCAAGAGGATTCAATTTTGATTTTAGATCACCTAATAAAGAATCAAAAATCCCACATAAGGATGTGTTCCTTGTGTCTCTTCATGCGAATGCTTATGACCATGTGCGCGCATGCAAAGAGGGGCTTTTGGTGTCCGTTTGTTCTTCTGATAAATCTAAAAAAATTCTAGATAAATCTTCATAAAAAAATTGATTAAAAGAAGAATATTATCTGATAGGTGACATTCCTTTTCAATTACATTTGACCTACAGAAGGACTCTTCAAATGTGAAGGGTCGTGAGACTTCACCGTGCACCTATGAGACCTTCTTTCTTTTCAATTTTTCTTTGCCCCAAAATTTTTAGAAAAATTACATCTCATACTTTGAGATATGCACCAGAGGATGGAGGGTGATGTGGGCTACCACACATATCTGAATCCCAAGCAAGAAGGACTCTTCCTTCTGCTCACGCCAACACACGCACGAGTCCCTTTTCTTTGTGCCAAGAGTCCTCATCCAAGAGGACTCTTGATTTTTGGCATTAACTTGAGATGTGGCACCTCTTTTTGAGCTATTCTAGGTGGTATGACCTGACCCAATTGCTCACTAAATTGGGTTAGCAAATTAGCAAGGTATGAGACCAAATTGATCTCCCAAGGAGCTAGGGTTTCCACACGTGCTAGCATGCTTACCGGAAATCCTGATTGAATCCACAATTTCAATCAACCTTATCGAAAGGGTCCTTGACCAATTTTTATATGTGTGTGATCCATTAGGTTCCACATCTAGTTAGCAATAGGTCTAGATGTAAGTTGACCAAATTTGATTAGATTCCAATCTAACCAATTTAGATCTAATCGAGCTAATCCAAGTTCAATAATTAGAATCTTTTCTAATTGATGATCGAATTATACTCTTTAATTTGATCAGATCTACAAGTAAAGATTGATATCTAGCAATATATCATGATTACCCAAAAGATATAAAATTTGATAGAAATACCAAATATATCCTTCAGTGGTAAGTTATCAGTACAGCTCAGCTGGAAGAGATTCTAAATGGGAGGTGCAATATTGAACCGGAGCCACATCGAGTTAGTTTTCCTGTGCAATTCAATCCTTCGATCGTCCCTGCATTTTGATTATATTCATGAGTATGAAATTATGTCAAACTCAAACATATATTTGTATTGATTCTCGATTAACCAATGATAACTTCAATAATGAATCATTAGAAACTCTTTCTAATCTCCTTCCTGCTTTTGGCCAAAAGACTTTGTTCGAGTCATCTAGAGAGGAAAATTCATAGGATACGATCTCATCTTTCTAGGAGAGATCAATTCTATATTGATCTACTCATAATCTTCATACACACTCCACCATACCCCGAACATCCCGTACATGTCTTAATGCCATGCCTTGGTATGAATCAAAATATGGGTTTATATGCACAAGATTCTATAGTGATCTCAGGTCTAAGAATTACATGCACAACTCTCACTTATAGAACCATCATTGATATGCAAGTAAGACTTTCATAAGATGTTCTCTATCATTGAGTCAATTCAATGGACTCATTTCCAAATGAGCACTCACTCCTCGTATTAATGTCCCACACACAAGTGGCTGTGAGATTTGCCACCCTCTCTGTCGAGCATATATAGGATGTGCCAGTCTATCTGAAATATTAATCTCTGACTCAATGGTCCTATGATCAAGAATATTTAAGATTAAAATTTTAGAATTTTAGGTCTCATTGGCATGACCCATTCATATCTCCTAAAATCATTGTCCTAATCTTTGGGGTTCATCATAATCTTAGACATAATAAGATGCAGCTAAAATGATGAATCAATATCTCATTTTATTATCAAATAATAAATATCATTACATGAGTTAAAAAATTACAAAAAAAAATTTTATCGCAACATACTTGCGATTGGCTTTTAGGGCACTCTTCTTTCAATCTCGCACTTGCATTAAAGCCAACCACCTTTGTATTTTAATCCCATACAATCAAGATGGTGATCAAATAGCTGCTGTGGTATGGCCTTAGTGAATGGGTCTACTATAGTATTCCTTGTGTCAACTCGTTCAAGGACAACATCTTGTCTTTCTATAATTTTTCGAATGAGGTGGAAGCATCTAAGGATGTGCTTAGATTTTTGATGAGACCTAGGTTCCTTAGCTTGAATAACGGCTCTAGTGTTATCACAATAGAGTGGCATCGATCTTTCAATCTTAGGAATGACTCCTAATTTCATGATGAACTTCTTCATCCAGACAGCTTCCATAGTGGCTTCACTAGCAGCAATGTATTCTGTCTCAGTGATTGAGTCAGCTACTGTCTATTGCTTGAAATTCTTCCAACTCATTACCCAACTATTTAGGGTAAATACATACTTTGATATTGACTTGCTATCATTAGAATCAAATTGAAAACTAGAATCTGTATATCTCTCTAGTTTCAACTCTGATCCTCCTCCAAAAATGAGAAAAATATTTTTAGTCCTTCGTAGGTACTTTAGAATATTTTTCACAGCTTTTCAATGATCCTCTCCTAGATCAGTCTGAAATTTGCTAGCTATGCCTAAAGCATAAGCTATATCAGGCTTGGTACATAGTATGGCATACATAATTGATCCCACAGCCGAAGCATAAGAGATTTCATTCATCCTCTTCCTCTCCTCTGGTGTCTTAGGACATATTTTTTTAGAGAGATGTATACCATGACTTGCACGGAGGTAATCTCTCTTACTTATCTCAATATTAAATATCTTTAACATGAGATGTATGTACCGTGATTGAGATAAACCTAACATCCTATTAGATCTATCTCTATAGATCTTTATACCCAATATATAGGATGCTTCACCCAAATCTTTCATGAAAAACTTATTCGATAGCCAAATCTTGACTGATTGCATAATTGGGATATCATTTCTAATGAGCAGTATGTCATCAACATACAGAACCAAGAAGACAATAGCACTCTCATTTATCTTTTTATATATACATGGTTCATCTTTATTTTTGATAAAGCCAAACTCTTTGACTGTCATATCAAATCGAATGTTCCAGCTCTTCGAAGCCTACTTCAATCTATAGATGAATTTTTTTAGCTTGCATACTTGATTTGCCCGCCCACTTGAAACAAATCTCTCTGGCTGAGTCATATAGACCTCTTTCTCAAGATTATCATTCAGAAAAGTAGTTTTGACATCCATCTACCTGATCTCATAGTTGTAGTATACTTCTATAGCAAGCAAAATTCGGATGAACTTGAGCATAGCCACTGGTGAGAAGGTTTCATCATAGTCTATTTCTTATCTTTGTCTGAAATCTTTCACTAACAACCTAGCTTTATAGGTTTCTACTTAGCCATCTACTCTGATCTTCTTCTTGAAGACCCACTTGCATCCTATTGAGATCACACCCTCAAGTGCATCGACCAAGTTCTACACTTGATTGGTGTACATCGAGTCCATTTTGGATTTCATGGCTTCCAGCCATCTGTCTGAGTCTCTACTCATGATAGCTTCCGAGGTTAATAGATCATCATCCTGAATGATGTTGATCGAATTATTACTCTCAATGACAAAACCATATCTCAGAGGTGCTTGACGCACTCTATCTAACTTTCGAAGAGGAGGTGTGTATTGTAGATATACCTCATCCTTGGGTACTTCTGATTAAGGATCTTCTTGTGGTTCAACCATAGGTATTTCTGGATCAATTTGTAGATTCTGAACTTCTATAAGTTTAATATTCTTTCCCTTGTCTCTTTCTTGGATGAATTCATTTTTCAAGAAAGTGGCGTGCCTACTAACAAATAACTTTTGTTCTATTGGGTGGTAGAAATAGTATCCATTAGTTTCCTTAGGATACCCTACAAACCTATATCTGTCTGATCTAGCACTAAGCTTATGTCTAAAAATATTTTTGACATAAGTAGGATGACCCCAAATCTTAAGATATTTAAGATTATGCTTCCTTCCCTTCCATATCTCATATGGTGTGCTTGTAAAAAACTTTGAAGGCACTCTGTTTAAAATATATGTGGTAGTCTCTAGGGTATATCCCCAGAAAGATATTGGAAGATCAATGAGTACATCATAGACTGCACCATATCCATCAAAATGTGATTCCTTCTTTCTGCTACACCATTTAACTGGGGTGTATAAAGATGGATCCATTCAGAGAGAATACCTTTACTTTTAAGATGATCAAAAAATTCACTAGATAAGTATTCTCCTTGATCAAATTGATAAATCTTGATACTTTTTTTAGTTTGCTTTTCGATCATACTTTGATACTCCTTTAACTTATCAAAGTCTTCAATTTATATTTCAGAAGATACACATATCCGAACCTTGATAGATCATCCATAAAGGTGATAAAATAGGAGTATCCTCCTCTGACCTGAGTTGTCATCAGTCCACATACATCTGTATATACTAGGGCTAACAACTTATTTGCCCTCTCTCCATATCCAGAGAATGGAGTCTTGGTCACTTACCCATGAGACAAAATTCATAAGTTTTCAATGATTCATAATCATACGGGTCAAAAAATTCTTCTTTGTATAACTTATTTTTTCTTGACTCACTAATATGATCGAGGGGCTAATGTCAGAGATATGTGATATTCACATCTTTTTTCTTTCTTTTCATATTTCTTTCAATATGAAAAATATTTTTATTGAGTACAAGAATTAAAAAATTATTATCAATATAATCATTACCATAAAATTCATTAGAAAAGAAAATGAAGCATCCATTTCTCATTACCCTTATTTCATAATCTTGCTTTTAATAACAAAGGTCTAGAAATAATGTTTCTAATAACCGTGGGCATGTAATAACAGTTTTTTAATTATAAAATTTTATTTGAAGGCAAATCAAGTAAATAGGTTCCCACAGCCTCTGCGCTAATGGACTCTCCACTTGTGCCATAAAGCTCAAGGTCATCTCTTTTCAGACCTTTGATATTATGTAATCACTATAATAAATTACAAATATATGATCCACAGATGGTATCCAATACCCAAGTATCAGAGTCTGAACCACTCAATAAAAAATAGATCTGTATCATATACACACTTTTTGGTGCTATACTTGCACCTTGCTTCGATCTTATAAGATAATTCTTGCAATTATTCTCTTAATATCCAAATTTATCATAGATAATATCCATGGGGACATCTTTTGCCTTCTTATTTATGTAAGCATTATTGCTGACCAATCCAAGGTCAGAAATATCCAACATCGAAGTTCTTCTCCAGTATGAACCTAATTCACAAGTTCCATAATCAATCCACATAGTTTGGATCGGTCAACATATTTTCTTTTATAGTTTCATGCAGTGAAAATAAAGAAGCCATAATACAGATTTAAATCTACATAAATAAAGAATAATAGTATAAGCAGATCACTCATATTTGACATCCATAACTAGATGAGATCTTTTAACTAGTTATATCTCTCACTATTTTATCAGATAGCATAGCCCTCTTCTATGATAAACAAGAAATCCTAATCTGGTTTCTTAATAGGGTTGAGATCCTAATCACTCAATGAAGCATTGTGGATATCACAACAAACCTTAATAAGTTAAAAGATAGAAAAATCTATCCAATTACATCTCATATAATTCTCAACATAATCTTTGCTTCTAAAAATACTCATAGCTTTATGGATATCACAACAAACTATAGTATTTTTTTAGTTAAGTCAGACCCTTCATTTTTATACACCCATATCTGAAAAATATTGTTCTTGTGGATATCACAATAAAATAATATATCCAAATATGCCATAAAGCATATAATATGCACCAAAATAACCCCACATCAATTCTCATAGCAAGTGTTGTGGATATCACAACAAACCTATTATGATCTTTGACAGAGTATTGACTAGACATGAAAAAAGATATATGTAGTGTTCAAAACACTGAGCAACCTTTATTTAAAATTTAAACTAATCTAATTAGCAAGAAAAATATTAAACTTGGTGGGGGTCCCCCCATTGCTTTTTCTAGATACTAATAAATTATCCAGGCCAACAAATAGAACTAATTAAATAACCACTGCACTTGAAACACTCTTTACACACCAATTGATTAATCGATTCAAGAAATAGGTCAGCTTCTGGTTCACAACACTATGACTTAATATGATTTTTATAAGGGCTTTAATGGTCTCATGCACATCTTAATTCAACCAATCAAAACAATGTACTATTATAGTTGTATCTTTATAAATATAACAACTAATCATGGCATCTAATCATATCTCTAAGATATGAAATCATAATCATATAACATGATTATAATATAACAACTTAAGCATATCATATGTATGAAGTACTAATAACATGCATCAGTATAAAATACTCTTTTCGCGGTTCTTCTTCTTGAGACATCACAGTGGCACCCCTACACGCCATAAGAGTACCCCATGTAATGAGAAGAAAGGGTCTTTGAACCCTACTTGCTCTCATGACCAGATGGCTTAGTGAAGAACACTAATTCGAGTACTAGGCTATTAAGAAAAATTTTATACGTACATCATGCATGTATCTAAAATATATCTCTATGACATGCTAGGGTTTGGATGTTCAATTAGGTTCAACCATTGATCCGACTTGAATCCAACCAAAAATTCAAGCTTGATCATAATTAAGATAATATTCTAATCTTTGATTATATAAATTAAGATAATATTCCAAACAACAGAAGGGCTAGGTGTTTAAAATTTTCATTCAAAACACCTGACGCATCGAAAATCCTAATGCCCAGAAACCTTTAACTATAATAATCAAAGCATTATTTATGTAAACTTGGATAAGAAAAATATCTATAGTGCTAATCTTTATTTTTATGAGGTGTCCAAGTGTCCACCTTTCAATGGTGATCCACACAGAAATTGGATCAAAGATAGCACTCCACCTTGCTTTAAGAGTTCTAGCCCCTAGAATTCGACTAGCCTTATATCGATCAGATTTCTTCAAGATCTTGATTCGACCCTCTTAGAACCTCCTCTAAACTTTTAATTTGCCTTCTTTAGGACCTTTCCAACCTTTATATAGATCTGATTAAATTTTATCTTAAATCCCAAAGCCTTATCCTAAAACTAAGATGGGTTGTAGGAAAGAAAGGAGAGCAACAGAGACAAAATTAGAAAGTAGACTAAATTACACTGAACACTTGACGTGCTATCCAATTTATAGCCATCAGAGGGATGCCCAAATATAAGGACATGCCCCATCAAAAAGGCCTATCTGATTTGAATATCAGAGATAAGAGATCCATCAAGCAAAAGGACTCTTATCAATGATACGTTGATCAGCACATCCACCTGCATGCAAGACCAAAGAAGGGATATTTTTGCATCCTTTCTCAAATCAGAAAAATCCAAAACTTATCATGTGACAAGAGAATTCAATTCTAATTTCAGATCGCCTAATAAGGAGTCAAAAATCCAATGAAAGCATGTATTCCTCACATCTTTTCATGCGAATGCTTATCACCACGCGTGTGCACGCAAGAAGGGGCTTCTGGCATCCGTTTGTCCTTCTAATAAATCTGAAAAATTTTCAGATAAATATCCATAAAAAAGCTGATTAAAAGAGGAACATTATCTGATAGGTGGCATTCCTTTTCAATCACATGTGATCTATAGAAGGACTCTTCAAATATGAAGTATTGCGAGACTTCACCGCATGCGTGCGAGACCTTCTTTCTTTCCAATTTTTCTCCACCCCATAATTTCTAGAAAAATTAAATCTCATGCTTTGAGAAGTGCACAAGAGGATGGAGGCTGATGTGGGCTACCACATGTATCTGAATCCCAAGCCAGAAGGACTCTTCCTTCTGCTCACGCCAACACGCGCACGAGTCCCTTTTCTTTGTGCCAAAAGCCTCATCCAAGAGGACTCATGATTTTTGGCATTAACTTGAGATGTGGCACCTCTTTTTGGGTTGCTTCTAGGTGGCACAACTTGACCCATTTGCTCACCAAATTGGGTTAGCAAATTAGCAAGGTATGAGACCAAATTGATCTCCTAAGGAGCTAGTGAAAGAATAATGCCCTACAAGCCAATCACATATGGATGCGATAGGATATTTTTATAATTTATCTTTCTAACTCAAATAAATTAATATTTATTTTTAATAAAATAAATATTTTTGATTTATTATATGCTACATCTTATTAATTTTAAGATTATAATGAACCTCAAGGTCTGAGCAATGGTTTTAGGGCCATGATGAGATCACGTTAGTGAGACCTAATTTCTCGATAGTCTTGATCTAAAATATTTTTAATCATTGGTACATTGAGTCGGAGATCAATGATATCGATAAGACTGGTATGTCTTATGTATACTCAAAAATGAGGGTGGTTGATCTCACAACCACTTGTATGGTGACACTAATATAAGGATATGGGTGCTCATTAGAGAATGAGTTCATTGAATTGACCCACGAGAGAATATCAGATGGAGTCTTATTTACATATCAATTGATATTTCTCTAGTGGAAGTTGTGTAAGTGATCTTTAGATCTGAGGTCACCATGGTACTTTATGTACTTGGATCCATATTTTGGTTCACTATCGAACTTGATTATCTGATCCTTGTGTGGGGTATTTTGGATATGATGAAGAGTGCATGGAGATTGTGAGTGATCAATAAGAGATCAGTCACTCCTAATAAGGGGAGCGAACATCCTATGTGATCTCATAGGTCGGTAATTCTGGAAGTCTTTGGCTAAAGTAGGATGATAATTAGAAAAAATTTTTTAATATATCATCAACTGAATCATCACCTTCTGATCGAGATACATAATGATAAGTGATTGAGTTTGACATATTTTTATACCCACAGCTTATCTGGGATGTTATTTGACTGAAGGATTGAATTACATGAAAACTTGCCACTAAAGGATATTTTGATAATTTTTACTAAAATTTTAAATCTTTTGGATAGTCATGACATGTTGTTAGATGTCAATCTTGACTTGTGAGCTCATCAAAATTAAAATATTTTAATTTTGAAGTTAATTTAGAAGAGTCCAAGTTGATTGAGACTCTTCGGGTGACCTAATCTTATCGGATTAGGGTTACGTCGAAAGTCTTGGTCCACTGCTGGCTAGATTTGAAACCCAATAGGTTACACACTTTAAGATTTAGCCTTGGTCTAATCTAATTAGAGTTTAATTTATGGGTTAATTTGATATGCTAGCACATTGTATTAATCCAAGTTTCCAAATTAGTTTAGATCAAATTGTTTGAGCTAACCTAGACTAGTTGGCTTTGACCTAATGGGATTGGGTCAATTTGGATTGGATCCTTATCCAACTTGAAAGAGTTTCAAGTTGAGAAGGAGTCCTCCACATCCACTAGAAGTCATAGAAAAAAATAAATGCCACCCAAATTAAATTGGCATGAGAAGTGGAGAGTCCTTCTTAATGAAGGCTCTTAACTATTACATGTTACCTTAAATTCCCGATTAGTTCTCCTATGATTTGATGCTAACTTTAATTCAAATTTTTATGAAATGTATAATATTTAGATTCCTTCTACTCCAAGTATTTAAATTTTCAAAAATTCACTCGGTGAATTTATTTGTTACATGGGAAGTTGGAGCACCAAAGGTTGGTGCCCCATGGTCTCATGTGATGTTCTTTGGTCCCCTATTTATATGGGATGCTATAGATGGTTTCTTATAGTGATTTTTGGCTGAGACTAAGAGGAGAGAAATAGTAAATATAAGAAAAAATCTGAAAAAATTTGGAGAAACAAAAGAGAGAATTTTGAGTTGCAAAATTTGCTACTAGGGTGGTGAGAGTTTTTAGTAAGTGTTGCTTGAGTGCCCTAGGATTTGATTTTTTTATATGTTGGAGCTAAAAATAAAATCTTAAGTTGTATGCCATCTAAAGAGTATCTTCTTGAAGTTATTTTGGTGGTGAGATCAAAAGCAACTGGGCTTTGGTGTGATCGTGATGCAAGTTCGAAGCTAATAGTGTTCTTGAGAAGATAAGGCAGCAGCAGCTCACCGGTTGGGAAGGACTCTGGTCAACTTCTGTGTGGATTACCATTGGAGGACTTCTACCTTACAGTCTTATAGAAAATATCAATGTGCCACTTTTTCATATTGGTTAAAGTATAATTTTTTATCTTTTTGCATGCTTGAATTTGCTTTGATCGTGATCGGCAAAGTGATTTTAGGGTTTTGGGTTCGGCTCGATAGTTTTATTTGATAAGGCTATTGATTTGATTATTTTAAAATTTTTAAAAATTACTTTCTACTGTATGGTCAAAACTCAATAGTGGTATCAGAGCCACCTTTATCTGATTCGATCAAACAAGTACAATAGTTGTGCATATCTTGCCAAAAATTTTTTGCATTGATTAATAGCATCAATCTTTTAAACTCAAAAATTATTTTTGACTTTATATATGCCATGATATATAATTTTAGTTATTAAATTATTAATTTATAATAATTTTGAAATTTATATTATCATGGTTGTATGATGCTCAAATTGATACATTGTAAAAGGATGCAAAGCATGCCTAATGTGATTAGGGTTTGCTATTTTTCTTTGATATGCTTGATATTTGTTTTGATTTCCATTGCACCCTTATATGATTTTAGTTTATCATATGATTGCTATTTAGAGTAGTAGAAGCATATCAAATTGCATAATTTATAGTGTATATTTTATGTGGTTGTAGTTAGGATGTGCTGAGACCAGTTTAAAGTCCCTCGTAAAAAAATTATATTAAGTTGTAATGTCAGGATTCATTTTATTAATCAAAAGATAAATTCTTAAGATCAATTGGTGTTGAGAAAAGTGTCAAAGGTGATTTTCTAATTAGGTCTATATGCTGGCCTGGCCAACTCTGTTGGTGTCCAAAAAAACTATGGGGAGCCTCCCACCTACTTACCTGATCAATTTGGTCTTATTGATTTTCAGACTTAGATGGATTAATAATGTAGATATTACAAGGGCCTTCCTTCAAACTTGATTGATAGAGTATGTCAAGATCTTAGTGAGCTTGTTGTGCGATCCACAAGGCTTACTATAGAAATTGACATGATGTTGATCAAGTGTATATTGATGCTTATGGCATATTTGAATGGTGTTACTTTGTTGTGCTATCCACAAGGGCAGCATTGTTTAAGTATGACCATATAGGATTGAAGGGTCAACTTAACTAGAATACTATAGTTTGTTGTTCTATCCACAAGACTATATGTGATCTAGAGGCCAGAGTGAATGATGTTGAGAATTGTAAAGGTACAATTGGTAAAGATTTACCTACTCTTGAACTCATGAATGCTTATTGTGCTATGCACAAGGTATTTGTGGGAATACGGATCTCAACCCAAGACTTTTTCATGGAATTAGCCATTCCATTTCTTTTAGAGAGAGATTCTCTTTAAGCAATATAATATTTTTTGATTTTCATACTTGAGGATTATGAAGTTCGATAAAATAGTGAGAGACACAATTAGATAAAAGTCTTAGTCTAATTGTGCATATCATCATGAGTTGTTCACTTATATTATATTCTTGTTATTGTAGTTAACTACCACATGGCATCCTTACTTTCACTTAGAGGTATCTTAGATGCAAACAAGTTGACTGGACCTAACCATGTCGACAACTTAAGAAACTTGAGAATTATTCTCAGTCAGGAGAAAGTCTCCTACATTCTGGATACACCTGCTCCATATTCTCTTGGAAAAGATGCTTTCGAGGAGGATAGGGCCACATACAAGATGTGGAAAGAAGATAGTGTGACTGTCAAATATATCATGCTTGCCGCAATGAGCAACGAGCTTCAGAGGCAGCATGAGGACATGGACGTTCCCTCTATTCTCCTTAATCTTAAGGAGCTATATGGAGAACAAAGTCGGACTACTCGATATGAGATATCGAAGCAATTGTTCCGTGCCCATATGACTGAATGTTCTTCCATGCAAATGTATGTCCTAAAGATGATTGATTTGATCACTCGTTTGGGACAACTGAATTTTGCCATGGATGGTGAACTGAGTTAGGATTTGATCCTGCAGTCTCTCCCTGATTTCTTTTCTCAGTTTGTTATTAATTATCACATGAACAAACTGAACATCAGCTTGCTAGAATTGCTGAACATGTTGAAAACAGAAGAGAGCCATTTCAAGGGTAAAAAGGCTCAGATTCTTCATGTTGATAAGATCAACAAGAAGAAGATAAAGAAAAGTTTCAAGAAAAAGTTGAACCCTAAGGTTGGCATCTCCAAGAAGAAGGTGAAGAAGATCTCTACCAAAGGTACTTGTTATCACTATGGCAAGGAAGGCCATGAAGGAACCAAATCTAGGATTTCAGGGTTAGATCTTGAAACTTTTTCAAGATCAGACAGCGGAAGACTAAAATAAATCAAAATTTATCTTATTAAAACTAGAGAATTCCTAGATCTAAGATCCTATTACATGATTATTATATGGCATTAAATCAAAAATTATAATATAAAGAGCAAGAACTATATGTTGATCATATCAACATGTTTCTATACTACATCTAACGTATGTAAAATATAATAGATCAGATCTATTACCGTGCAAGTTAGATGTTCTAACTTTATTGATCTGGGCTTGAGGATGATGTTGCGAGTTGCACATGCATCTGGCCTCTAAGAGTCATCCACATGAGCCCGCAAATCATGATCAGAAGTCCTTATCCAGAAAATCAGCACAGTATGCTAGTACTGTGCTGATCCTTCTTCGATGGTCGATCAGATGCCTTTTTCTTCTTGATTTGAACTCTTCTAAAGATAAGAAGTAGGAGGAGTTTTAGATATGAGACACTCTTAGAAAACTCACAGATGGAGAAAGGAAAGAGGTGAACTCAGCAACCCTAGAAGAAGACCCTCTTCTTCTTCTCTTTGCTCTAACCTAGACACTTAGTTTTGTGTCTATTATATCTCCATGCTCCAACACTCTTTCTCCCTGATTTTCACATGCCCCAAAGATATCTCAATGCTCTATAATACATGAAAATTTTAAAAATAAATTCTTCTTAAATAATGAGAAATGAAGAATTCTTGTCTAGGTCAAATACCTAGTCAAAGAAAATCCAAACAGGGCAAGACAAGTGGTGCCCAACTCTTGGGCGCCCCCTTCTTCTTTTTCTACCATGGACCACCAGAAAAGGGTGCACAATATGTGCCATAAAATCCATGAAAATTTTAAAAAAAATCTAGATAAAATCAGTACCATAAAAAAAGAGTTTTGGTTTTCTAAAATTCTATCTCATAGAATTTGAAATCCAAACTAATTCCTACTTTGACTTGGTCCACAACCACATTTCATATAAGAGAGAAAGAGTGGAAAGCTTTGAGTGTGCGTGAAGGCCTAGGAGAGAAGGTTTTGTCGTACAAAATAAGAGAGAGTGGGCGTGGGGGGCTAAGGTGGTGCAAGGTGGAATCCTAGTCTCACTAGGATTCAATCTATGAGTTGTTCAAATTTGGTTTCTCAAACCAAATCAAATCAAAACCAAATCAACCCAATTAAAATAGATTTTAACCCAATTAAAAACCTAATTTAATCAGATTAAATTAGATTTAAATCTAATTTAATTTTTTAATTGAATTAGAAATTAGGTTGACCCAAGTCCTATTGAACTAGGACTAGTTTTTCTTTGCACTTGGCTTATCCAATAAACTAATTAGATTTGATCCAATCAAGCCCAAATCAAATCTAATTAAATAATATTCAATTAGACTTAATCTCAACCTATTGGCTTAATCAAATTAAGCTAATTAGCAATCAAATTACTAATCGATCCTCCTACAACACTTGCACTAGGTTAAATGTCAATCGTATTGATCTTTTAACCCTACAACGATTCTTAATCGTTGATCAACCATCCGATTGGATAATGAACTCTAATGTGTGTGACCTCATAGGTCCAAACCTAAGTCGGTAGAATAGAAATAAATTTTTGTATCAATCAAAATGACCATCTAGCAATGGTACCCGACGGTCGGATAAGTCGAATGTGTAGAACAACATCTTTAGAACCCATGCGGATATAGTTTTCATATAATTCATCTCCTTGATCAAAATGCTCATAGGACACCTCAAAGTTCAACTGTCAACTCTGATTAGATTGTCTACATTGTATTTCAAAATATCAAATCCATTTGATGAATTACTCTGGCTAAGATTTTGCTAAATTGAAATACAGCGACTCATTCTTCTCCAACTCTTGGAGTGGTCAATCCCATCTTGATCACACTCTGACTTCGCAAGTACTTGATTGTGCCTAGAAGTCTTCCATCACTGAATTAAAAAGTTAGTTAGTCCAGTACCAAAGCACAGTGAGTTGCTTGCAAGTCACTGAGGCGATCTCAGGTCTAAGAGACACTTATACCTGAAGGAAAAACTATCTTTTTTCTGTGTAGGATCTTCCAGATTTCATCAAATCTAGGACAGAATAAATTAAAATTTTTTTATCCAATGCTATTTCAGATCTAATGTTTACTAGATCTAATTTTATTATTTGATATTTAAAATCTATAATTAAATCTAAAAGTATGAGAAATATAGACATACCTCAAGGGTAATCTAATTACCCTGTAGATGATCGCAGCACCGCCTGAGGTTCTGATGTAGCCACACAAGCGTCTGGCCTCTACCAGTATCCACTTAGGTAGGATCTAGAACATCTTCTCCTGGTGATTCTATGCTCTAAAAATTAAATCAATATCTAATTTGAAAGTACTTCAGAACTCCTTCTGAAGTTGGAGCAGCAGCCTGTCGAAGATGTCCTGCAGCCTTCTGTTCCAGACGTCACCACGCCTTGTACCTTTGCCAGATGAACGTCCAACTTCTTGGACATGAAGAGGGGAGAAAGGAGAGCAGGGAGGATATGGAGAAGAGGGGAGGGAGTGGCAGCTAATGGTTTTTTGCATAAAGTTCTATCTCAAAACCCTAGGTGCAGCAGGGTTTATATAGATCCTGTATGCTGCGCAGTGCCACATCATTCGACCGATCAAAAAATTCCAATAAATTTTGAAAAAAATTTGATTGGTGGAGTGATGTTATCTGATCACATCAGATAAGAATCCCCATGCTCTCTCCTATGTTGGTGCCAACATTGGATAAGCACAAATAAGGTGGCGCCAAAGAGTCCAAGTTTATCAGGACTCTTTGGTTCTTGTCCATTTGGGGTGCCCACTTAAATCCAATTGAGCTCACGCCATAATCTGATTATGACACCCAATTTGAAGTGGTTTGGATATGTGGACACTTCACAAAAATCCTTCAATGAATCCTCTTCAGTTTAAGACCCATATGTCAACTTTTGACAGATGTCCTAAAATAAAATTGGTAGGTTCTAGAAATTAGTAGGTGTTGTCTTAAATTCATCTCATGAATTAAGACAAGCCTTTTTTGAGCTGGACAAGCTTCAATTAGACTGAGAGAAACCTTTCCAAGGTTCTCTGGATAAGCCAAATCACATTTGGCTCAGTAGAGACAAAAGATTACACGAGGAGAAAGTTAGGCTCAATCGAGTGCTAGCACGATTTCCTTGAACCTAATTGGATTTTATCCAAATCAATTGGGGTAGCCCAATTGATGACATCCAGACCCTAACCCTTATTTGCGTGATCCAGTTAGGTTCAATTCTGTATGGTAATGAGACATGTCATGATCTCATCATCGACATCATCGAAACTCCTTTCGATGGATCAGAACTCTTCTGATTCAGACAATTAGAATGATCGATCATCAAAATCATTCTAATTGCTCCCAAAATCCACCAGTGACACCTAGCAGTATATGATAGAAACCCATCAGAACTGAAGATGAACCTCTTGGTGCAGCTATCTGTGTGATTGAGTTCTTCTATCATGAGTCCCGACTGAATTAGGATTAAGGTGAACTCGTCAAACCCAACATCAGTCAAATGAATCAATCGATCGATCCGAGTCCGATGTAAAACCCAATGGAAAACTCTTTTTTATTATTTCATTCTGCCATGGCCATAGGCTTAAGGACTCGATCTTTCGATCATAATAGGACTACTCCTCTCATCTATCGAGATTGATAGATCCCATCTTGGTGCGATCTGGTTCCTACAATGGATATGCTACAGCCAACATACATCTCAGAGTTTCGAATGGCTAGAAGACTCAGTTATGGTGTAGTCAAACTATAACACACTCAAGGTGAACTGTCGATGCACCTCAGGTCAAAGAACTAGACACACAACTGCAGCATCGAGCTAGTCATCGACGAGAAGGTAGACTTCCTTATGACTGCTCGAGGTGGTCACGCTCAGTATTCTCATTCTCAACGAATACATGTACTCTCACTCCAGTGTCTCCACATTGTAGACTCAAGACTCATCTACCCTAAGGTAGTGATTGTACACTAACCTTTCAGATCGATCACCATCCTCATGATGATCCTATGGTCAGGAGAAATTTATGAGTTAGTTATGTAAATTCATGCCTTAAATTTTCAACTCTTGAAAATATGAATTTACATTCCCACTAACTCAAAGGATGTATCACAGACACAATGTACACAATGTGATAGAAGAATAACCTTTTTATTCATTTATAGTCAAAATTACAAATTTGTCTTTAGTTCTGTACAGGAATGTGTCAGCCGATCTGGCATCTAGGGCACACATCTAACAAACTCCCACTTGACCTAATGCCAATTGGCTACATATCTAAGTCCCATCTTCTCAAGGTGGGCTTCGATCTTCTGTTGGCCCAATGGCTTAGTTAGCGGGTCTGCCACATTGTCTGTGGAGTCGACTCTCTTGACCTTGACATAGCTTTTTTCGAGGTAATCACGGATCAGATGGAATCGCCGCTCGATGTGCTTGGACTTCTGGTGAGACCTTGGCTCCTTAGCTAGGGCTATGGCACCATTATTGTCGCCATAAAGAGGGATGACATCTGATGACATTACTTCAAGCTCTGCGGCAAATTTCTTGTACCAGAATGCCTCCTTTGCAGCTTTCGATGCAACAATATACTCTGCCTCCATGGTGGAATCTGCAATTACCGTTTACTTGAAACTCTTCCAGCTAACTGCACCACCATTGCAAATGAACAGACTCCCAGATGTCAACTTTTGATCATCTATATCAGACATAAAGTCTGAGTCTGTAAATCTTTGAATCTGGAGTTCTCCATTCCCAAAGACTAGAAACATATCCTTAGTCCTTCTCAAGTACTTAAGGATACATTTCACAGAAGTCCAGTGCTCTTCGCCTGGATTCAACTGATATCTGCTTGTGACACTCACAGCATGGGCTATATCAGGTCGTGTACATAGCATGACATATATGAGGCTCTCTATTGCCGAAGCATAAGGGATCTTGCTCATGCGTTCAATCTCCTCAAGTGTGCTAGGGCACATCTTCTTGGAGAGATGAATGCCATGTCTAAAAGGCAATAAACCTCTTTTGGAGTTATCCATGCTAAACCTTTTTAGCACCTCCTCTATGTACATCTTCTGTGAAAGTCCCAGCATCCTATTTGGTCTATTTCTATAGACCTTAATACCCAGTATAAAGGATGCCTCTCCTAGATCTTTCATAGAGAACTCCTTAGACAACCATACTTTGACTGAGGTCAACATGAGAATGTCATTCCCAATTAGGAGGATGTCATCCACGTACAATATGAGGAAGACAACTGCACTCCCACTGACCTTCTTGAACACACATGGTTCCTCCTCGTTCTTGATGAAACCAAACATTTTGATCACATCATTGAAATGAGTATTTCAACTCTGAGATGCTTGCTTAAGTCCATAAATGGACCTTTGCAGTTTGCAGACCTTGTGATCATCATCACTGGATGTGAAACCAAGTGGCTGTTCCATATAGATATCTTGCTCAAGATATCCATTTAAGAACATCGTTTTCACATCCATCTGCTATATTTCATAATCAAAATAGGTTGCAACAGCAAGCAATGTGTGGATGGATTTTAGCATGGCTACGGGCGAGAAGGTATCCTGATAGTCAATGCCTTCGTGCTGACTATAACCTTTCGCTACGAGCCTAGCCTTGAATGTCTCCACATTTTCATCTGCACTTATCTTTTTCTTGAAGATCTATTTACACCCAATAGGTACAATACCTTCTGGTGGATCTACCAAGGTCCAGACTTGATTTGAATGCATCGAGTCAATTTCTGATCTCATTGCCTCTAACCATTTCTCTGAGTCGATATCTAATATCACCTTGTCATAGGTCTTGGGATCATCACCATGAACCCCATTTCCCGTGAGGAACATTTCCTCTACATCCTCTTGTATGGTACCTAAGTACCTTTCAGCAGGATGGGAAACCCTAGTCGATCTACGAGGTGGAAGAGATTGTGTTAGGACTGGTTTTGATTGATTAGGTTCCTCAGGTTCTCTAGCTCGTTGCTCTTGGGAGATATTCTCCTTGAGCTTAATTATTCTTCCGATGCCACCATCTTGAATAAACTATTTTTCAAGAAAAATAGCATTTCGACTCACAATCACATTGTGGTCTTCCAGAATATAAAAATAATATCCTAATGACTCTTTAGGATATCCTATGAACCGAGCTCTAAAAGACCTGAACTCTAATTTGTCCGTCTACTGTCTCTTGACATGAGCCAGACAATCCCAAATTCTGAGATGATTCAGACTTGGCTTCTTACCATGCCATATCTCATATGGTGTGATAGGAACAGTTTTAGAGGGAACCCTATTCAATACATAAATTGCTGTCATGAGATAATATCCCCCAAAGAAATTCTGGGAGGTCTGTGAAGCTCATCATGGAACGGACCATATCTAATAGGGTTCGGTTTCTCCATTCTGAAACCCCGTTGAGTTGAGGCATTTCAGGTGGAGTCCATTGAGAGATTATACCATTGTCCTTAAGATAGTCTAGAAATTTCTGACTAAGGTATTCATCTCCTCGATCTGATCGAAGAACCTTAATGGGCTTTCCTGTTTATTTTTCTATCTCATGTCTGAATTCTTTGAACCTTTCAAAGGCTTCAGACTTGTGTTTCATTAGAAACACATACCCATACCTAGACATACCATCGGTAAAGGTAATGAAGTAAACAAAGTTGCCTCTAGCCGGCACATCAAATGGGCCGCACACATCCGTATGTACTAGGGCAAGTAGGTCTGTGGCCCTTTCCCCATGTCCCACAAAAGGGAGCTTGATCATTTTGCCTTGAAAGCATGATTCACAAACTGGATATGACTCAAAAATCAATAGACTCAGTAGCCCAGATTTCTCCAATTTGTTAACCCTGTCTTCCGTTATATGACCTAGCCTTAAGTGCCATAGATACTTATCATTTAGACTATCTCTAGGCCTTTTAATTCCTATGGTATTTACATTTTGCTCAATATTAAAAATAGATACATCAACATGTAATTGATAGAGGCCATTAATAACAAAACCATTTGCAACTTTATTATTTTCATAAAATATGTTACAATGGTCCTTATGAAAGCTAATCACATAGCCTTCTTGTGCTAAACATGAAATAGAAATCAAATTCCTAATTGCTGCAGGCACATAATAACAGTCTCTTAAAACTAAATCTAATCCTAACGGTAATCGCAGATGGTAGGTTCCTACGACCATAGCAGCAATTCTTGCTCCATTCCCGACACGTAGGATCATCTCCCCATCCCTCATCCTCCTGCTCTCCTCAAGACCCTGCATAGAAGTGCACAAATGAGCACTAGAACCAGAGTCAAGCACCCAATTGGATGCAGAAGAAACCATAAGATTAGATTCGATAATGAGCATACCTCCAGAAGGACCATCCTTCTTGTTCTTCAGGGTGGCCAGGTACTGAGGACAGTTTCACTTCCAATGGCCTTCTGACTGACAGTGGAAACACTTTCCCTTTTTAGAAGCCTTCTTTTTCGGTCCTGTCTTTTTGTTCTTTCCATTCACCTTCTGCTTCTTCACGAATTTCATTTTCTTTCCAAAAGACTTTCTCTTAGAAGAAGTCCGCTCCACAGTAAGAACTGAGCCTTTTGAACCTTTCATTGAAAGCTCAGCCGTAACCAGTATATTCATTAACTCGGCCAAGGTACATTGCATCTTATGCATATGGAAGTTCATGATGAACTGATCATATGCATCGGACAAGGACTAAAGGATCACATCAATCTAAAAATCCTTGTCTAAGATGATATCGAGCTTCTCAAGCTTCTCAAGATCCTTGATCATTGTCAAACAATGATCTTGGACTGACTGCCCATCACGCATCTTGGCCTTAAAAAATCTTTGACAGACTTGATACTTGGCCGTGCGACTTTGTTCACCAAACAACTCTTGTAGGTGAGCCAACATTTGGCGGGTAGTCAAAATATTTTCATGTTGGCACTGCAAATCATCAGACATTGCACTCAACATGTAGTACCTGGCTTTGTTATCATCATCCATCCACTTTTTCAGAGACGCTCTCTGTTCAGCAGTTGGTCGTGCTGGCATGGTAGGTGGGTCCTGGTTCAAGACATGAGTCAATTTTTTAAAATCTAAAATAATTCTGTAGTTTCTCAACCAGTCCTTAAAATTTGATCCAGTCAGTCTATGAGTGTCAAGAATTTTGGTCAGGGGGTTTGAGGCAGACATGTTTCCTGTAGAGAGTCAAAAGTTTCTAGTTAGATTTTGTAATCAGACTCAACCAATTTGTTTAGGATTTTCATTTTTAAATAAATTAGGCTCCCACTATTTTCTCAGTTCCCTACACTCCCTTGGTAGAGATGTGAAAATCTCCGTGATTAGTGATTTCTAGTGGGTGGTGCAGTCTCACCGACTGGCTCATCACCTCACCTAACAGTTATTGGTGATGGGTCAACCGATGAGTGGACAACTCTTGTCCAATGATTCTCTAATCATGGTGCACCCAAAACTTAGTCTCTAATTCATGAAGCTCACCGTATCTGGGATATTGCTCCAATCCTTAGTTAAGCCAAACCCACCATTTGTACGAACTAGATTCCTGATTGGGTTCCTCACCGTATCCGGAATATTGAGCCCAACCCATCCTCTAATCTATAGCATCCAATGCCTAATGGACATGGTTGCATCTTTCCTATACAACTGAGCCACTGTAACCAGTCGAGAACAATCAACCCCGGAAAGGGCCCGCACATCCACAATGGTGGAAGACCTAGACTTAATATTTTCTTAGGGAGATTTGATTTAGGTCTCTTTAAACTTGACTTGACATAGTCATAACAATTATGACTAACCTAGTGGCATGGGTCAGCTCGAATTGTTAGCCACCTCAAATCAGAACTGGGTCGACACATATGGCCAGGTAAGTGAGATCGATGAGAGGGATATGCCATTAACTTGACAAGAACGCATTCGAGTCGAGTAGCTTTCAATTAAAAATCAGTCGGTCGCATCTGCCCAACTTACCTTAGACACCAAATTGTCGAACCAGAACTAATTGAGTTAGTCTACAATCCAAGCTCTAACCACTGAGCCAAATTAGGTCTTAACTTGATCGAGTCACATCTAAATGTGATTCGACCTTGACCCAGACTTAATCCTATTAGGCTGGTCAATTATTAGCTTTCATGATCCCACCTAACCAACTCTTGATTCGGTTTGATCAACCGCTAGACCTAATTGAGCTATCCAAGCCCAAATCCAATCTTATGAAAATATCTTAGATCTGAAATTCTCAATTTTAGACCTAACTTAATTTCATAAGCTCAATACATTAATTAAGTTTGGGTTCATAAATAAAGCATGTAAAATAAATTCTAGGGTTTCAGGATCTAGGATTTTGCAGAAAAGTAAGTTTTGATTTCTGATTAAGGATGAACACGCGGCACCCCTACACATCATATGAACACCCCATTGAATGAGAAGAGAGGATCTTAATATCCTACTTTGTTCTTATGACCGGACGGTCATGAGGAACACCTTAATCAGAAATATAAATTTAACTACAAAATTAGTTAGATCTAAATTAACATATCACATATACAATTTAAGATCTAACTAATACATGCTTTGCATACATCTCATGTATCAAAAATTAATCTAATTAACATACTTTCAGATCTGATATATCACATGTAATATCTAAAAATTAGAATTTAAATTGAACTATTAAAAATAAAAATTATTCTAGACAAGTTACTAGAATAATTCTACAACTAGTCTAGGCATGCAACAGATCAATTTTATAAAATAATTAAAATTTTATTTTCTATTTTTTGATCTAATTATAATAATTATAATATCAAAAAAAATAAAGAATAAATTATATTTAATTCATATTTTAATTTCATTAAAATATAAAACTTAAGACTATTCATGGATTCAATTAATCCTAGTCTAGTTATGCATCTCATGCATGTTAGATCTTCTTAGATTTAATTTTAAATATTTTGATTTCAGATACTATCATATCTGATGTGATATCTGAAATTATTTAATATCAAATAAATTAAAATTAAAATCAGATCTAAAATAGATCTGAAATAGAGCCAACAACCTGGCTCTGATACCACTTGAAGGAAAAACTACCTTTTTCCTATGTAGGATCTTCCAGATTTCATCAAATCTGGGATGAAAAAAATTAAAAATTTTTTATCCTATACTATTTTAGATCTAATGTCTATTAGATCTAATTTTATTATCTGATATTTAAAATCTAAAATTAAATCTAAACGTATGAGAAATATAGACATACCTCAAGGGTAATCTAATTACCCTGTAGATGATCGCAGCACTGCCTGAGGTTCTGATGTAGCGATGCAAGCACCTGGCCTCTACCAATATACACTCAGGTAGGATCTAGAATATCTTCTCCTAGCAATTCTGTGCTCCAAAAATCATATCAATATCTGATTTGGAAGTACTTCAGAACTCCTTCTGAAGTTGGAGCAGTAGCCTGTCGAAGATATCCTGCAGCCTTCTGTTCCAGGCATCACCACGCCTTGTACCTTTGCCAGATGAACGTCCAACTTTTTGGACATGAAGAGGGGAGAAAGGAGAGTAGGGAGGATTTAGAGAAGAGGGGAGAGAGCAGGAGCTAATAGTTTTTTGCATAAAACAAGTTCTATCTCGAAACCCTAGGTGCAGCAGGATTTATATAGATCCTGTATGCTGCACAGTGCCACATCATTTGACCAATCAGAAAATTCCAATAAATTTTGAAAAAAATTTAATTGGTGGAGTGATATCATCTGATCACATCAGATAAGAATTCCCATGCTCTCTCCTATGTTGGCACCAACGTTGGATAAGCACAAATAAGGTGGCGCCAAAGAGTCCAAGTTTATCAAGACTCTTTGGTTCTTATCCATTTGGGGCACCCACTTAAATCCAATTGAGCTCACGCCATAATCTAATTATGGTGCCCAATTTGAAGTGGTTTAGACATGTGAACACTCCATAAAAATCCTCCAATGAATCCTCTTCAGTTTAAGACCCATATGTCAACTTTTGATAGATGTCCTAAAATGAAATTGGCAAGTGCTAGAAATTAGCAGGTGTTGTCTTAAATTCATCTCATGAATTAAAACAAGCCTTTTCTGAGCTGGACAAGCTTCAATTAGATTGAGAGAAACCTTTTCAAGGTTCTCTGGATGAGCCAGATCACATTTGACTCAGTAGAGACAGAAAAGATTACATAAGGAGAAAATTAGGCTCAATCGAGTGCTAGCACGATTTCCTTGAACCTAATTGGATCTTATCCAAATCAATTGGGGTAGCCCAATTGATGACATCCAAATCCTAACCCTTGTTTGTGTGATCCAGTTAGATTCAATTCTGTATGATAATGAGATATGTCGTGATCTCATCATCGACATCATCGAAACTCCTTTCGATGGACCAGAACTCTTCTAATTCAGACAATTAGAATGATCGATCATCAAAATCATTCTAATTGCTCCCAAAATCCATCAGTGATACCTAGCAGTATATGATGGCAACCCATCAGAACTGAAGATGAATCTCTTGGTGCAGCTACCTGTGTGATTGAGTTCCTCTATCATGAGTCCCGACTGAATTAGGGTTAAGGTGAACTCGTCAAACCCAACATCAGTCATATGAATCAATCAATCGATCTGAGTCTGATGTGAAACCCAATGGAAAACTCTTTTCCATTATTTCACTCTACCGTGGCCATGGGCTTAAAGACTCAATCTTTCGATCATCATAGGACTACTCTCATCTACCGAGGTTGATAGATCTCATCTTGGTGCGATCTGGTTCCTACAATGGATATGCTACAACCAACATACACCTCAGGATTCTGAATAGCTAGGAGACTGAGTTATAGTGTAGTCAAACTATAACACACTCAAGGTGAACCGTCGATGCACCTCAGATCAAAGAACTAGACATACAACTGCAGCATCGAGCTAGTCATCGACGAGAAGGTAGACTTCCTTATGACTGCTCGAGGTGGTCATGCTCAGTACTCTCGTTCTCAATGAATATCTGTACTCTCACTCTGGTGTCTCCACATCGTAGACTCAAGACTCATCTATCCTAAGAAAATGATCGTACACCAACCTTCCGGATCGATCACCATCCTCATGATGATCCTATGGTCAGGAGAAATTTATGAGTTAGTTATGTAAATTAATGTCTTAAATTTTCAACTCTTGAAAATATAAATTTACATTCTCACTAACTCAAAGGATGTATCACAGACACAATGTATACAATGTGATAGAAGAATAACCCTTTTATTCATTTATAGTCAAAATTACAAATTTACCCTTAGTTCTGTACAGGAATGTGTCAGCCGATCTGGCATCTAGGGCACACATCTAACAATACCTATACCCATCAGAGACATTCTCAACAGTAGAATGCTCTGGAGTTGGTCACATTCAATGATGATTTACCCTTATATCTCACCTGTATGCCATACCAGTGTCTCTACACTCCTTGGTTAAGAGGACAACCAACCCATATGGCCTACAGCGACCTATGCTCGATAGAAGCTGTCATCCTTATTAATAGCCCATCATTTGGTCGTAAATAATTTTAAGGACTAATCGATAAATCCTCTTTTTATCAAACCTAAATAGTCCTAAGGACTCATCACAACAACGGAGTTCATTAGAAGATGAAAATATATGATGAAAATACCAAAAAGATATTTTATTTATTAACAAATCAATTATAATACAAGGTTGCTCAACCGTCAACAGGTTGATGATTGACTTTTGGAACATATTTTCCAACAACTCTCACTTGTCCTAAAGTCACTCGGCACAGTATCTAATACCCATCTTCGACTTGTGGTTGTCAAACTCCTTTATCGCCAGGGCTTTAGTAAAGGGGTCAGCCAGGTTCTCTTTTCCGTCGATCTTCTGAAGGTCGACGTCACTTCGATCCACGATCTCCTGGACCAGGTGGAAGTAGCGCAAAATATGCTTCGTCTGCTGGTGTGCTTTAGGTTCCTTCGCCTGAGCAATGGCACCAGTGATGTCACAGTAGAGCAGGATCGGACCATCGAGGGAGGGTGCTACTCCGAGCTCGATGATGAATTTTTTCAGCCACACAGCTTCCTTTGCAGCATTCGATGCTGCAATGTACTCCATCTCACAAACAGAGTCTGCCACAGTATGCTGCTTGAAACTCTTCCAGCAGATTACTCCACCATTCAGAGTAAAGATATAACCCGACATGCTTCTGCTGTCATCATGGTCAGATTGAAAGCTAGAGTCTGTGAATCCCACAAATTTCAGATCTGACTCACCATAAACCAACCATTGGTATTTAGTATTTCTCAAATACTTAAGGATGGCTTTAACCTCTTTTCAGTGGTTTTCTCCAGGATCAGATTGGTATCTACTCACTACTCCTAGTGAGTATGCCACATCTGGCCTTGTACATATCATGGTGTATATGATAGATCCCACGACCGAAGCATATGAGACTCTACTCATACGCTCTCTCTCTTCAGGAGTTGTCAGACAATCTTTTTAGAGAGAGAAATTCTATGGCCTATCAGTAGATAGCCCTTCTTGAAATTCTCCATGCTGAACCTCTTCAGCACAGTGTCTATGTATGTGGATTGGGATAACCCAAGCATCCTTTTAGATCTATCCCCATAGATTTTTATCCCTAGGATGTAGGATGCTTCACCCAAGTCTTTCTTGGAGAACTGCGATGACAACCAAATTTTTATTCTCGATAGTGCAGGGATGTCATTCTCGATTAAGAGAATGTCATCTACATACAAGACAAGGAATACCACGACTGGACCATTTGCCCTTTTATAGATGTAGGACTCTTCTCCGTTCTTAACGAAGCCATACATTTTGATCACCTTATCAAAATGCATGTTCCAACTCCGAGAAGCATGCTTCAATCCATAAATGGATCTCTAAAGCTTGCACACCTTAGACTCATCTGTGGATGTAAACCCCTCAGGTTGTATCATATACATCTCTTCGGTCAGCTCTCCATTCAGGAAAGCTGTCTTTACATCCATCTGCCAAATCTCATAATCTAGATGGGTAGCTATTGCAAGTATTATCCGAATAGATCTGAGCATTGTCATAGGGGAGAACGTCTCGTTATAGTCAATACCATAATGTTAACGATACCCCTTGGCAACCAGACGGGCTTTATAGGTCTCCACCTTTCCGTCTGCGTCCCTCTTCCTTTTGAAGATCCTTTTACACCCAATGGGTTTAACCCCTTCAGGTGAGTCAACCAATGTCCATATATCATTGACCTTCATGGACTCTATTTCAGATTTCATGGCTTTAAGCCATTTCTCATAATCAGGTCTCTGCATTGCATCCATATAGGTGATCGGATCCTCATCATTTTCATCGAGTTCGATGGGATCACCGTCTCGAATCAAAAAATTATAGTATCTGTTCGACTGATGCGGTACTCTAGCAGATCACCTTAATGGTGCAGATACATTGGGCTCCAGATCTGATCTAATCAAATACGACTTAGGTTCAGCTATTGGTGTCGGTCCTTCTACCTGTTGAACTTCATCAAGTTCAATCTTAGAGGCAATAGTTCTTTCACCAAGAAACTCATTTTCTAAAAAGGTTGCCTTAAGACTGACTAACACCTTTTGTTCATCAGCATGGTAGAAAAATCCTTTGGTCTCTTTGGGGTACCCTATGAATGTGCATTTGTCAGACCTAGGTCCAAGTTTATCTGTAACTAACCGTTTGACATAGGTTGGGCACCCCCAGACCCTAAGGTGTGAAAGTGCTGGCTTACGCCCTGTCCATATCCCATATGGAGTCTTAATTACAGACTTACTTAAAACCCTATTTAACAGATAACACGCCAATTTGAGTGCATATCTCCAGAAGGATATCGGCAAGCTGGCAAAATCCATCATGGATCGGACCATATCTAACAAAGTCCGATGTCTCCTTTCAGACACACCATTATGCTGTGGTGTTTGTTGGGAAATGTGTCCCAAAAAGTCAATAGTCAAGCTGTTGACGGTTGAGCAACCAAGTATTGTAATTGATTTGTTAATAAATAAAATATATTTGGCATTTTCATCATAAGCTTTCATCTTTAAATGAACTCCGTTGTTATGATGAAGTCCTTAGGACTATTTAGATTCGATAAAGAGAGGATTTATCGATTAGTCCTTAAAACAGTTCACGACCAAATGATAGGCTGTTAATAAGGACGACAGCTTCTATCGAGCATAGGTCACTGTAGGCCATATGGGTTGGTTATCCTCTTAACCAAAGAGTGTGGAGACACTGGTATGGCATACAGGTGAGATATACTGGTACATCATCATGGAACATGACCAACTCCAGAGTATTCTGCTATCGAGAATGTCTCTGATGGGATATAGGTATAAGTGTCTCTTAGACCTGAGATCGCCTCAGTGACTTGCAAGCAACTCACTGTGCTTTGGTATTGGACTAACTAAATTTCTAATTCAGAGATGGAAGGCTTCTAGGCATAGTCAAGTACTTGCGAAGTCAGAGTGTGATCGAGATGGGATTGACCACTCCAAGAGTTGGAGAAGCATGAGTCGCTGTATTTCAATTTAGCAAAACTTTGGCTAGGGTAATCCATCAGATGGATTTGATATTTTGAAATACAATGTGGACAACCTGATCAGAGTTGACAGTTAAACTTTGGGGTGTCCTATAATCATTTTGGTCAAGGAGATGAATTATATGAAAACTATATCTGCATGGGTTCTAAGGATGTTGTTCTACACATTCGACCTATCCGATCGTCGGGTACCATTGCTAGATGGTCACTTCGATTGGTACAAAAATTTATTCCTGTACTACTGGCTTAGGTTCAGACCTATAAGGTCACACACATTAGAGTTCATGATCCGATCGGATGGTTGATCAACGATTAAGAATCGTTCTAGGGTTAAATGATCAATACGATTGACATTTAACCCAGTACAAGTGTTGCAAGAGGATCGATTAGCAATTCGATTGCTAATTGGTTTAATTTGATTAAGCCAATGGACTGAGATTATGTCTAATTAAATATAATTTAATTAGATTTAGTTTGGGCTTGATTGGATCAAGTTCAATTGGTTTATTGGATAAGCCAAGTGCAAGAAAAAACTAGTCCTAGTTCAACTAGGACTTGGGTCAATCTAATTTCTAATTTGATTAGAAAATTAAATCTAATTTAAATCTAATTTAATCTGATTAAATTAGGTTTTTAATTGGGTTAAGACCTATATTAATTGAGTTGATCTAATTTTAGTTTGATTTTGGTTTAAGAAACCAAATTAAAACAAGTCATAAGATAGAATCCTAGTAAGACTAGGATTCCACCTTGCGCCACATAAGCCTTCCCCATGCCCTCTCTCTCATTCAATGCCAATCTCCTCTTATTTTGTGCGACAAAAGCCCTCTCCCAGGTCTCTCCCACGTTCACGAAAGGTTTCCTCTCTTCTTTCTTACATGGAAGGTGGTTTGGATCAAATCAAAGAGGAATAAGTTTGGATTTCGAATTCTATGAGATAGAGTTTTAAAAATCCAAAACTCTTTCAATTTTGCACCAAATTTATCCAAATTTTTTTTGAAATTTTTGTGACCTTTAGGGTACACATTTTGCAACCTTTTTTGATGATCCTTGCACAAAAATAAGGAGGAGGTGCTCAAGAGTTGGGCGCCCCTTATCTTGCCATGTTTGGATAAGCCTTGACTAAGTATTTGACCTAGATAAGGACTCTATCATATCTCTCTGTATAAAATGAGTTTCTTCATGAAATTTTTGAAGAAGATAGAGATTTGAGAGACTGTGGGGCTATCCAAAAATTAGAGAGAGAAACCTTTGGGTCGTGTAGATATAATAGACACAAGATAGGGTGTCTAGAGAGAGAAATGAGAAGAAGAAGAGGGTCTTCTTCTAGGGTTGTTTGTTTTCATATCTTTCCTCCCTCCATCTTGAGTTTTCTGAGAGTGTCTCAGATCTGAAACTCCTCCTACTTTTCATCTTTGAAAGAGTCCAAATCAAGAAGAAGGAGGCACCTGATCAACCATCAAAGAAGAATCAACGCAGTACTAGCATACTGTGCTGATTTCCTGAAGCAGGACTTCTGATCGAGATTCGTGGGCTCGTGTGGACGACTCCTAGAGGCCGAATGCATGTGTGGCTTGCAACACCATCCTCAAGCCCAGATCAACAAGGTTAGAACGTCTAACTTGCAAGGTAATAGATCTGATCTATTATTTAATACATACATTAGATGTAGTATAGAAACATATTGATATGATCAACATGTAGTTCATGTTGTATATATATATTTTAATTTTTGATTTAATGCTATGTAATAATCATGTAATAGGATCTTAGATCTAGGGATTCTTTAATTTTAAAAAATAAATTTTGATTTATTTTAGTCTTTCGCTGTATGATCTTGAAAAAGTTTCAAGATCTAACCCTGAAACCCTAGATCTGGTTCCTTCAGTGTTCTTGGAGGAGTCCATTGGGAAAGAATCCTATTCTCTCCTAGATATGTGAGAAACTCACCAGAAAGATATCTCCTCCTCGATCAGATCGAAAAGTTTTAATACTCTTTTCAGTTTATTTTTCTACTTCACTTCAGAATCGTTTGAACATTTCAAATGAATCTAACTTATGTTTCATCAAATAGACATATCCATATCTGGATAGATCATCCATGAATGTGATGAAGTAGAGATATCCACCTCTAGCACCTGTGTTCATGAGCCCGTATACATCAGTATGTACTAGGCCCAAGAGCTCAGTAGCTCTCTCACCTTTTTTAGTAAAAGGTGACTTGGTCATTTTACCAAGAAGACAGGACTCACAGGTTGGAAGTGATTTACAATCACTGACTTCGAGGATTCCCTCTCGAGTCAACCTGTTTATCCTATTCTTGTTTATATGACCTAGCCTATAGTACCATAAGTAGATATCTGATACACTATCTAATCTAGGGTGCTTGCCAGTAGAATAGACTACGTTAACAGGTTGTGATAACATATACACACCATTGTTCAAATGTCTACAAAAAATAGTAATACCATTCATAATGATATTACAAAATTATTTTTTTATTGAAATTTCATAATCATTTTTGGCTAGAAGGCCTACAGAAATAATATTTAAAAATAAACTAGGATAGAAATGATAATCATTAAGAATAACGGTATGGGACTCAAATACAAGTTTCAAGATTCCTAATGCTAGAACTGAAACTGATCTTCCATCTCCAACGTTCAAGAACCTCTCATCTTGCTCGAATCTCTTACTGACCTGCAACCCTTGCAATGAATTGCAAATATGGCAAGGGCTATCGGTATCCAATACCCAGTCAGTTATATCACAAATAGAGAAATTGTAAGGAGTAATCATATAAATACCTTGTCCAGCAACAGCTTGCTTCTTTCTCTGCCTATTCGGGTCTAGGGAGGCAATATACTGAGGACAGTTCCTCTTCCAATACCCCCGCTTCTTGCAAAAGAAGCATTCAGTTTGACTCTTATCGGGCTTGATCTTTCTGGTCTGGCCTTGCACTGATGTCTCAGCCTGAACTTGCACCTTCTTCACTTTCTTCTTCTTATTCTTCTTTTCTTTCTTAAAAGGTCTAGAATCAGAAGACGAATCTCCCACTAAGTTCACAACTCCTTGTGGAGTTGGTGATCCTTCTCAAAGTTCTAAAGCAATCCCAGTAATCCGTGGTAGTTTACTTCAGGCTTTGTCATTCTATAATGAGTGAGAAATGGGAGATATGACTTGGGCAGCGAGTTCAGTATTGCATCTTTCCCAAGCTGCTCATGCAAGGGGAAGCTGAGCTTGCTCAAACACTCCATCAGCTCGATCATGTACAATACATGATCAGTGATGGAGACACCATCCCGTATTTTGGCATTGAAGATGGCACAACTAGTCTTGTGCCTCTCCACATCATCAGGTGTGCCAAAGGCATCCTCTAACACTTGAAGCATGTCCTTTGGTAGAGCCATCTCAAATCTGTGACTGAGCTCGTTGCTCATGGCAGCTAGCATGATGCAGCGCACCGTGGTCCGATCATTGAGCCACTTCTGGTAAGTGTCTCTGACTGTTCCACATGCATTGGCAACTGGCTCCTCAGGTGCACGATTCGTTATCACATATAGATCCGTTCATGCTCCAGGACAATCTTCAACTTTCGGTACTAGCTACTGAAGTTGGGTCCCACCAAATTTTCATTGTCCAACAATGATCGAAGCGATAGGAAAGTGGCCATATCTGCATAAAAGAAAATCATAACCTAATAAGTAATTGATTTATTAAACCTAAAGATTTGGACTTTAATCAAAAAATTTCTCCTACTATTTTATTCGAATTGGTAGCCTCTACCTCCAATTCGAGAAATTATCCTAATTTCTTAGTGGGTACTAGAATCCACTTAGACTGCACACAAGCCCAACTTTGGTTGGCCAACCCTTATACATCTAAGGGTAGTAGGTTCATAACCAATTGTTTATCTAAATAATTTTTAGTAATTTTAATTTTGCCCCAGTCCCTAATCAGTAGGCTTTGGCCTCCACTGAAAAGGTCAGGTTCGGTCCAACCATTAACATGACCATACTTGACCCATCTAGCCAATAAATGATTAGGCCCAACTTTGGATGGCTAACCTAACCACCATTTAGAAAGATACAATCAAAAAATCATATTATGGTGGTTGGCTAAGCTAACCACCATCTAGATAATTCCATCAGCTGATAAGCATCAGGCCTTTGGGCCTCCAATGATTATCCAACTGATGGACCCATTATCATCCACTTAATGGGAGGCTATGATCTAGTTATCACCATAACTATTTCATTTTAAGGACCTAATAATTTTAGAAGATTTAATTGATTTAGAGGAGGAGGTCAGATGAACCAGCTTATCATGATCCTCCCACTGGCTTCACCAAGTCAGCTTAAGGGAGACCATTAAAAGGGCTGCTGGTCTAGGAGCACCTAAATCAGTCACACTGATTTACCTAGCTGACATGGGTCAGCTCGAATAATCAGTGATCCGATTAAAATATAATTTCACCAAGAGGCCAGATAAGTTCGATTGGTGGGAGGATGTGCCAAAGCTTGCCTTAGACACTATCAGAAATGGCCAGGTAAGCAGGCTGTCAATTAAAAACCACCGGTCTGGTTTACCTTAGATAACAACTGATTTAATTAGTTTCGATTAGTTCAACCTAACAGTTCGTGCTAGACCACTTAGCCAAGAATCAAGTCCATTTGGTTCTCGTTAAAGATATGGACTTGACCAACTACAACTATTGTAATTGATCTAGAGAGTCCTTGACCTAATCTAAGACAATAATTGATTAGATTTAATCAACTCTCTAAATAAGTCCATCTTTAATCTAACCTTATGTCTAACCTAATTAATGGACCTAATTCTCACTAACCCATTAACCCAATGTGTTATGGTTTGTGTCTTAGATTCTTCAATTCACAATCCTATAACCTAATCAAACAACTTCTTAATTCTCAATTAAGTTTTGGGCTGAGGGTTGGGGTTCGGCTTTTTGAAAATAATTTTCATGTTTGTAAAATATTTTTACAACATGGTTCTACCAACCAAATTATATGTTTGATTCATAATCAAAATACAAGTGAAATAAGCATGAAACTACTTTAGATTTAATCTAAACAGGTTCATGTAATTGAAACAATTTTAATTTTAAACTGCATAAATTTTCTAGATAAATATATGATGGTTCTTTGCATGAAAATTATTAACAAAGAGATTTTATTTTAGATTTAAATATTTTTTAAATTTAATAAATCATAAATTTAATCTAGATCACATCTAACGTATTTATGATTAAAGATAGATCTATACGAACTAGGACAACCTTTGCACTGTAAGGGGTAAACCTTACAGTAGGACAACCTACAGTTCGTGATTGATCTAAAAATTTTAATTTTAGATTTAACAATCAGATTATAAATTAGATCTAATCTAAAAAATAATCTAAGTATGTATAAATAATCATGTAATAAACAACCTAGGCTCTGATACCAATTGAAGAAACCAGATATAAGGTTTCAGGGTTAGATCTTGAAACTTTTTCAAGATCAGGTAGTGGAAGACTAAAATAAATCGAAATTTATCTTATTAAAACTAGAGAATCTTTAGATCTAAGATACTATTATATGACTATTACATGATATTAAATCAAAAATTAAAATATAAAGAGCAAGAACTACATGTTGATCATATCAACATGTTTCTATACTACATCTAATATATGTAAAATATAATAGATCAGATCTATTACCTTGCAAGTTAGACGTTCTAACTTTGTTGATTCGAACTTGAGGATGATGTTGTGAGCTGCACATGCGTCTGACCTCTAGGAGTCATCCACACGAGCCCACGAATCATGATCAAAAGTCCTGGTCCAGAAAATCATCATAGTACACTAATACTGTGCTGATCTTTCTTCGATGGTTGATCAGATGCCTCCTTCTTCTTGATTTGAACTCTTCCAAAGATGAGAAGTAGAAGAAAAAGTTTTAGATGTGAGACACTCTTTGAAAACTCACAGATGGAGGAAGGAAAGAGGTGAACTCAGCAACCCTAGATGAAGACCCTCTTCTTCTTCTCTTTGCTCTAACCCAGATACTTAGTTTTGTGTCTATTATATCTCCATACCCCAACACTCTTTCTTCCTAATTTTCACATTCCCCAAAGGTCTCTCAATGCTATATAATCCACAAAAATTTTAAGAATAAATTTATCTTAAATAATGAGATATGAAGAATCCTTTTCTAGATCAAATACTCAGTCAATGAAAATCCAAATAGGGCAAGACAAGTGGTGCCCAACTCTTGGGTACCCCCTCCTTCTTTTTCTACCATGGACCACCAGCAAAGAGCACACAATATGTGCCATAAAAACCATAAAAATCTCAAAAAAAAATCTAGGTAAAATCAGTGCTATAAGGAAAGATTTTGGTTTCCTAAAATTCTATCTCATAGAATTTGAAATCCAAACTAATTCCTACTTTGATTTGGTCTACAACCATATTTCATGTAAGAGAGAAAGAGTGGAAAGCTTTGGGCATGTGTGAAGGCCTGGGAGATAAGGTTTTATCTCACAAAATAAGAGAGAGTGGGCGTGGGGGGCTAAGGTGGTGCAAGGTGGAATCCTAGTCTCACTAGGATTCAATCTATAACTTGTTCAAATTTGGTTTTTCAAACCAAATCAAACCAAAATTAAATCAACCTAATTAAAATAAGTCTTAACTAAATTAAGAATCTAATTTAATCAAATTAAATTAGATTTAAATTAGATTTAATTTTTTAATCAAATTAAAAATTAGGTTGACCCAAGTCCTAATTGAACTAGGACTAGTTTTTTCTTGCACTTGGCTTATCCAATAAACCAATTGAACTTGATCCAATCAAGTCTAAATCAAATTTAATTAAATTATATTCAATTAAACTTAATCTCAGCCCATTGGCTTAATCAAATTAACCTAATTAGCAATCAAATTGCTAATCGATCCTCCTGCAATACTTGCACTAGGTTAAATGTCAATCGTATTGATTGTTTAACCTTAGAACAATTCTTAATCATTGATCAACCATCCAATCGGATCGTGAACTCTAATGTGTGTAACCTCATAGGTTCAAACCTAAGTCAGTAGCATAAGAATAAATTTTTATACCAATCGAAGTGACCATCTAGCAATGGTACCCGACGATCGGATAGGTCAAATGTGTAGAACAACATCCTTAGAACTCATGCGGATATAGTTTCCATATAATTCATCTCCTTGACCAAAATCCTCATAGGACACCTCAGTGTTCAACTGTCAACTCTGATCAGATTGTCCACATTGTATTTCAAAATATCAAATCCATCTGATAGATTATCCTGGCCAAGGTTTTGCTAAATTGAAATACAGCGACTCATTCTTCTCCAATTCTTGGAGTGGTCAATCCCATCTTGATCACACTCTGACTTCGCAAGTACTTGACTATGCCCAGAAGCCTTCCGTCACTAAATTAAAAATTCAGTTTGTCTAGTACCAAAGCACAGTGAGTTGCTTGCAAGTCACTGAGAAGATCTCAGGTCTAAGGGACACTTACACCTATATCCCATCAGAGACATTCTCGACAGCAGAATGCTCTGGAGTTGGTCATGTTCAATGATGATGTATCCTTACATCTCACCTGTATGCCATACCAGTGTCTCCACACTCCTTGATTAAAAGGACAACCAACCTATATGGCCTACAGCGATCTATGCTCGATAGAAGCTATCATCCTTATTAATAGCCCATCATTTGGTCGTGAACAGTTTTAAGGACTAATCGATAAATCCTCTCTTTATCGAATCTAAATAGTCCTAAGGACTTCATCACAACAACGGAGTTCATTAGAAGATGAAAACTTATGATGAAAATATCAAAAATATATTTTATTTATTAACAAATCAATTACAATACAAGGTTGCTCAACTGTCAACAGGTTGATGATTGGCTTTTGGGACATATTTTCCAACAGACCATTGGAAGAGAAATTGCAAGGAGTACCTTGTAACCATGAAATCGACAAGCATTGCTAAAAGTTTGTATATGATACAAACTAATTTATCATTAAGTACTTCATTTTCAAATTCTTGGGTATTGGATACCACCTGTGGCTCATACCTTTACAAATCATTGCAGGATCTATAGAAAAAAAAGAATCTGAATAAAGATTACTTCGAGCTGTTTGACACTAGAGGAGAGTCAATTCAGGCTGAAGCTATAAGAACCAGGATTTTGAAGTTACCTTCGGTAGAATTTTGGAATTAAAGATCTGTTATTACATTCTAAATATTGTTAGAAATATTATTTTTGTACCATTATTATTGAAACAAAAATTTAAAATAATTATAAAGAATAATAGTTGTTCTATATATTTTTCTAATAAATATTATGAAAATACTTTTATTAATAATAGTCTTATGTTTCTTTCACTTAATGATAATATGCTTTATGCTGATAATATGAAGAAAAGAAAGAGAGAAGATGTGAATGTCACATACCTTCAAGCACTGCCGACTTGGCCATATAAATGAGTCAAAGATTAACAAGTTATATAAAGATAATTTTTTTGATCCTTATGATTATGAATCATATAAAATTTATGAATCTTGTCTCATGAAAAAAATGATCAAGACTCCATTTACTAGACATGGAGATCGGACGAGTGATATTTTAGATCTTGTACATATTGATGAAAGGAATATGCCCTACAAGTCAATCAAAATTTATATTTTGATGGGTTTTTCTTATAATCTTTCAGACTTATGTATTGACTCTTTAAATAATAAAAGGTATTTTTCTTCATATGCTGCATCTTACTTTATTAATGATTATGATGAACTCCATAAATCAGAAAAATGGGTTTAGGGTTATGATGAGATCATACCTATAAGATCTAAAATCTTAAAAATTCTGATTTAGAATATTTCTAGTCATAGGAGCATTGAGTAGGGGATCAATGTTCCGGATAGATTAGCACTTTCTATGTATGCTCGATGGAGAGGGTGGCAGATCTCATATGCCACTTATGTGAGACACTAATAAAAGGAAGTGGGTGCTCATTAGAGAATGAGTTCACTGAATTAATCCGACTTAAGAAACATCTTATGGAATTTACTTATCTGTCAAGAGATGTTTTCTTATAGTGGGAGTTGTGCATGTAATCCTTTGATCTGAGACTACCATAGAACCTTGTATATATGAATCCATATTTTTTGGTCCATACTCATTCATGACTTAGTCATGTATGGGGTGTTCTAGATATGGTAGAATGTGTATGAAGGTTATGAGTAGATCAACATGGAATCGATCGCTCCTGGTAAGAGGAAATCGCATCCTACTTGTTCTGATCGATTGATGATTCAGGAAGCCTTTGATCAAAGCAGAATTAAAATTAGAAAGAGTTTTTAATATTTTATTAATTGAATCATCATATAAGATTGAGAGAAATATGAGTATGATATTGGATTTGACATCATTACATATCCAGAGTCATATTCGGTGTGTAGGGAGATCGCAGGATCAAATTGCACGGTAACTTTCCACTGAAGGATATTTTTGATATTTTCATCAAAAATTTTATATCTTTCAGGTAGACATGATACATTGCTAGACATCAATCTTGTCTTATATGTTTGATCAAATTAAAGAGTTTAATTCAATCACCAATTAGAAAGAGTTCTAATTGTTGAAATTGGATTAGTTCGATTGGATCTAGATCGGTCAGATTAAATTCTAATCAAATCAAATCGACTTGAACTCAGACCTATTGCTAGCTAGATGTGGAACCCAATGGGTCACACACCAAGGGTATTGATCAGGGGTCTAATTGGATTAGATCATGTTTGCAAAATTCACATGCTAGCATATGTTGCAAAAAACTAGCTCCTTGTTTCGAATCAGGTTTAAAATTTATTTCAGATTGGGCTAATTAAGGCCAAATTAATTCAAAGTAATTTTGGTTTTGAGTTGGGTCAGCCCTTGGCTATATGCACAAAAACTTTAGAGCCAAGAAACTAAGTCTCCTCAAGTCAAGAATTTTTTCTGTGTGTGGATGCAGTTTTTGTGTGCAGAAACAGCTTTCGCATTCCATGAGATGGGATGCCTCATCCTCAAGCTTATCCTATGTTCCATGATGAAATAAATTTTTTGATAATTTCTAACTTTAATTTGAGCATAAAATTTTTTTTGAAGTTAAAATTCCTTCTGGTTTAATCATGGAAATTCATTGAAGTTGAAAATCCTGCCAGCCTGATCCATGCGCCTGACCAAGAGTCCAACTTGTGAAGGACTCTAACCCATTTGTCACACCACTTCTTAATTTAAAATTTTTTCCATGACATTCTCATTTAGTGCCTTGATTTTTGGCCATTGGATGGATAATATTACATTGATGGGTGGTGGAAAAAAATTATTCCATGGGAAGCTGCGCGATGCATCGGAGAATCATCGAGAAAAATATTTCAAAGAGTCCTTCTGCATGAAGCATCTCTTGGATTTTTTCTCGATAATTGTCATGTGTCAAAAACTTTTAGATGGGCATGAAATTTTATCAGGAGGTATGATATTTTCTGATGGATGTGAGATGGCATGTGGAAGGGGCACGAAAAATTCTCGAAGGCAACCCATCGCTAAGTATTTAAAGGGGGTGTGTCGGGGGATTGGATTCATTCAGATTTTTAATTTCTCCTTTCTTTCTAACATCCTCTCCCTATTGTCTAATTAGTCTCTTCCTTCTCTTATTAAGATAAGTCCAAAAATAGAAAGGACAAGTCTGATTTTAGGACAAGAGTCTAGGAAGAGAATTAAGGAAGATAAGGAGAGAAGAAAGGTAGGGATAGGAAGGCTAGGAGAAGAGGAAGAGGGTCTTGAGGTCCTGGTGTTCAAGAAAATTCTTAGAGTGAGAATTTTAGAAGAAAAATCATCTTAAAGAGTTGGTGTCCTGATCATAGCCCTGTATGGATCACCGTTAGAGGGCGAACACTTGGGCTCTTGGTGGAGGTTCTGTCGAAATTTGGATTAAGCACTGCAGGTATTCTTCTATAACTTAAATTTAATCTTAAATTTATGTTATATATGATTGTTAATCATCAAGAAGATGCTGGTTTAAGGGTTTAATATTTAGAATTTCTTTATTAAAATTTTAAAATCCATTATATTTTCACTGTGCATGCCCACCCTGAAACCCTACAGTGGTATCAGAGCCGGCCTTATTTGGTTCAATCATATATACATAATATTTATGTGATCTATAGTATGATTTATACTATAAAATAATTTATGCTTTCATCTGATGATATGAAATAATGCATATATCATTCTCCACTTCATCATCTTGATATAAGGTTGTCCTAGCATAATGGGGTTATGCTGCAAGGTTGTCCTAGGATGATGAATGTCCATATGTTACACTTGCACATGTAGAAAGTTTTAATATTGATACATAAATAGGTATTATGTAGTTAGAATGTGCATGAGACCAAATAAAAGCCCTCAATAGAAAATTATATTAAGTGGTAGTGATATGCAACTATGGGTTAACTAATTCTTGATCAATTGATCAATTGGTGTCTAGGAAAGTGCTATAGGTGGTTCTTTAATTGGTTCTGTTGTCTAACCTGGCCAATTTATTGGTGTCTAAGGAAAGCAACGGGAGGACCCCCACCTTACTTACCTAACCAATTTGATTAAGCGATCTTGATATTGAAAAACCCTAATGTTGAAAACAGTAATAAGGGCCTTTCTTCATGCTAGGTTAATGTTACATCATGAACTATAGCTAGTTTGTTGTGTTAACATGAGGCTTGTCATAAGAATTGATATAACATAATCCTGGTGCATAGAAGATGCTTACGGCAATTTTGAATATGCTGCTTTGTTGTGTTAACACAAGGGTAGTTATATTAGAATTTGATTGTATTAAAATGAAGGGTCTAACTTAACTAAAATATTATAGCTTGTTATGTTAACACAAGGCTAATAATATTTTAGAGCCAAGATATAATATTGAAAATTACATGAGATACAATTGGAAAGAGTTTCCTACCTATGAACTCATAAGGGTTTGTTGTGTTAACACAAGATCATTATGAGGAATTAGGATCTCAATCTCATAAAAATAAATATTAAATATGTCTCATTCATCATAGTAGAGAGTTATGATATTTGATAAAATAGTGGGAGGTACAATTAAATCTAAAGACCTTATTTAATTGTATGAGTCAATATGAGTTGTTTGCTTATGTAATATTCTTTAATTATTGTAGATTAAATTCTACAAATGG